>NW_019524961.1:1193292-1328657 GCF_002814215.2 Seriola lalandi dorsalis | reverse complement strand
TAGGAGAGCCCTCCCACCCTCGGAGCTCTGGTGCAGTTGCAGGTCAGGTTGCTCGGTCAGGTCGGGGAGCCTCCAGGTCAACGACGCCCAAAATATAATGAATGCCTTACTATTGGTCGGCAGAGGGGAACCACCGCGGCTCCATACCTGCTACATTTTACTTGTTACACTTGTTATGAATTTGATTAAAAGCGGATGTAACGTGGACTCCTCCTGTTAAAAATGAGAAACTCGGTTGGCATTACTGCAGTTTAGCCTATTGAATTAATCTTTCTTTGAAAATGCCAGAACCCTCTAAAACCTTACTTTGACCTTTTTTGTGTATTTTTATTTTTTACTATATTTACTGCTGACTATTTTCTAATACAAATGATGGAGAAAGGAAACACTTGTGTCTTTCATAACCCTTAATTTCTTAGTTTAAGACAGAGGGTAAAAAGAGTAACTGTGAAACTTTAATCATTTTAGTGTAGAAAAAGTTATAGAAAACATTTATGGTCACATTTAGTGCAATTAAGGCAGAAATGATAAGCAATCCCTTAATGTTGTTTTTTTAGGATTGCAATAAGTGTACCAGTTATTTTTTAACTGATCCATTAATTATTTTGTGGATAAAATATCAGAAAATTGTGAAAACTGAACAACACAACCTCCCAGAGTCTGAGGTGACATTTTCAAACTGCTTACATCCAAACAACAATCCAAAACTCAAAGACATTTGATGTTTGTGTCAAATAAACTGGACTATTGAACTATTATTGTTCATTTTTAAGTATTATTATTACTAAAGTTGAGTTGCTGGACAATTGATTTGAAAAAGCTTCAGTGAGCAGCTACAGCTGGGCGCTCGCTGCCTTGCTCAAAAGCGTCTTAACAGCAGTGACTGGTCTTTCCCCAACATGGTGTTTTTCTAGCTGCTCAGTGGATTTAGGGATTATAATCACATGTCCACACATTTTTGGATGATTGACCTGATTTTTATATGTTGACACAAAAAAAATATAGACAAACTTGCTGTTTCATTTGGTAGCTTTACTGTATCAACCGCTCAATAGGAATTACTGCAATTACCAATGCACTTTAAGGTGGGAGATCCTGATGGAGTTAGATGAGCACCACAATTTTAAATATTCAATAAAAAAAAGAATATATAAAATATAATAAGGATTAAGAGTGAGGCTAACCTGCACAGGCCCTTCAAGTTATGCGTTTGTTTAATTCCACCTGTGTATTCAGACATTCAGTCTCTCTCTAATTCCCTGTCTGTGACCAGGTCAGCCTCCAAATCATTACACCTACTCCTGTACTCGATCACATTTCACCATTGTCGGCCATGCGCTCCCTAAATTGGCAGGTGTCGTGTTCCAGTTTACACCAGTGACTCAGGCACTTGCACACTTGAGAAGCTACAGACACAATTACTGGGTCACACCTCGAGCTTGCCTCTTGCTAAAGTTTAATGTGTTGGATATCATGGCCAAGTTCATCCGGGAACAGTTCTGAACTAAGCATGTTCTACACCGAGCCTTTTAAAACATTATATAGTGGGGAAATAAGTAGAGTCAAAACATCAACTGCAGTGTGGGTGTTTCTGTCATGTAGCCTAACATCATTGATATACATGAGTATAGAAAGCATTAGAAACACCTGTCAGTATCATGCAACACAGATCAACAACACTACAGACTGTCCTGCATGAGGTGATATAATATGATGATGTCAGAAGAAATGACACCAAAGAGACAGAAAGAGAAAAAAAAAAAAACTTGGTCAGCAGGTTTTTTTAATACCTAGTGACAGTCATTGGCCTGAGGCAGCGAGAAACTGGAGTCCTGCGAGAGAACAATGTGACATAGCTGCTCAAACAGCATCACTGATTTCAGTCAAGACTTTTTCACGAGAAACTGATTGTGCTGTCTTGACTTTTTCAAATGACGAATCTCTGAAGTTTTCAGTCAGGAACAATTCATTACAATATTCATTCATCTCCAAAGTTAGTTTCTCCAAATTTAGTGATTTTTAGATTTTCAGAAAGGATTAAATGTTCATTTATAAAAGAAAATCTTCTTTTACTAAATAAGTAATTTTAAAACCCAATAAATGCATTGTCTGAAAGTGCTGCAAAGTATTTAAATACAAACTTGAAAGCCAACTTTTTGGTTTGGCTTTTGATTAGAACATTTCATGACCATTATTTGAGTTGTATTTAATTACTATCATCTTCTTTTATTTATCTTTTATTACTTTGGTTTCCACTCATATCATTTTTATTTTTCATGTACATCAGAGTCAAGCCCCACAAAAAGTATATATGGAGAAACATAGGTGGGAAACAAGTGCATGCCACACATTCCAGAAATGATAAATGATGTGACAGAAGAAAATGCCCCCGAGAGCATCAAACGCTTCAGTAAAAATTATTATCAGTGCTGTGACATAAACCTAAGCTCAAAAACATATCAATAACATTTCATACATCAGTAACAGGAATAACAGAAAGAATATCAAAACCAATCTGACACTTAGAACAAATTTGAGTTACTGAAATGGCGGACAAGTAGTGTCAGGTGGCTGATGAGATTTTTGTTTTTTAGTTTGTCGACGTCAGAGCAGGGGATAAGGTACCGCATAATTTCCTAGAAGACACAATCAGATCATTATTATTCCATTATTCCTGCTCCATATCTGCAAAGGTTTGATTTATTGTGATAAGAAACTTTTTCTTGTGACTTACGCAGCTAGTGTGCTGGTTTTAAGATGATCACATATCGGACTGTGACCCGTCAGTTGTGCTTTCAGAGTATCGATTTCTTGGTTCCAGGCATCGGACTCTGATTTTAAAGAAGCTTATGTGACAAAGAGAAGAGAGGGAACAATTCAGACCTAAACAGTAATTCTCACTTTTCTCCACATGGTGGCAGCATCATCTGAGTATAAAGTATCTGTGAAGTAGTTGCATGTTATACCTTCAGTGTCAGCTTGTTCCTTCTCACTGCCAGCAAGCTCATCACTTTTTGTTTTCTGCAATATTGAAAGGGAAATGTGTGTCAAAGTGAACTGGAACATACACAAAAAATGAACTTGCTTGTCTGTCTTACTCCCTCTCAGATAGACGTATAATGTGGCAAGAAATGGAATTAGCCAACTCAATTTAAGTACAAACACCTTAAAATTTTACTTCAGAACAGCATAACTTGAGTAAAGGTATTTCATAACTTCCCACCACTGCCCAACACTTTGTGAACATACTGCGCTCACAAAGCCTTTTGTATTAATATTCTCAAATGTCTTCTATCTGTCTTTCTACAAATGTGCAAACTGGCTGAGACAGTTGTTTTCCAGAACTTCCCCCTGGCCTTTCACTCATGTACTAACGTCTCCTCTAGCATTTGCATAGTGAGTGTGGAGGGGGGAAACAGTGCAAAAGTGAGCTGTCACACTGTCTGGTCGTGTTAGAATGACAGGCAAATACTGAGGCAAGAAAAAAAAAAAGAGGGGAAGAAAAAAAAAATCACCTTTTCTGCTTGACAGGCGTCATTTTCTGTTTCCTTCTTCTTCATCTCTGGCCCGAGTTTGGCTACAGCGTCCTCCAGATCCTCCAGTGCTTTGGTCCCTTGCACCACCAGCTTTTCCACCGCGATTTTAAAGACATCTTCATTTGAGAGTCGTTCATCAAGAGTCTTTAACCGCTCTTGTAGCCTTTCACACTCCTTCTCAAGCATGGTCCGCACTTGATTTTGGGCCATAATAATCATCAACAGTCCCATGGACACCAAGATAGTGAAAATGGACACGATCCCAAGACCCCGCATCGTTGCTGCTTGTTTCACTGTGATGTAGAAAAGTGAAAACAAAGAGAGGGAGCGGGGATAAACATATCTGTAGATGCAGGTAGCCCATGATTAGGAGTTAAGCTATGCGACTTCCTCTTACCTGCTTCTCCAATTGTAGTCCAATTTACTTCCTGATTTCTTCTGTTCACCAATGTGCCACTGATATATTGTCTCCTCAGACAGAAAAACCACCAAGACTCAAAGAGTAGGATGTCACCTGCTCAGCTAGTGTCAATTCATGGCTCCTTTGCCTTCTCCCAGTTTTTCCGACAGGCTGGTAGTCTGATCAGGTTTCACAGTGAAAACAGGTTGAGCAACATAATAAACATTCAATGTGAAGCGCATGTCGCTTTTATGAAGTAGTGATAAAGCAAAGAGGTGTACTTTGCCCCCAGTATATAAATAAAGTAATTTTATGATTAGCAGATCAGCGCGCTTTGACAGGCTGATTGTAAATGAGCTCATCTGTGACTCTGGCCCGGAGCAGGTGTTATGATTCATTTACATATAACCGAGTAAAACATCAAACAGACCTATTAGCATGGGTCACAGTGGGTCACAGGTTTTTCTTAGCCACGTTAGATAGCGCCTGCCTCTTGCAAAGGTAACCTGTCCATCGGGTAACGGCGTAGATCATCGTTAATAAAACTGTATTGGAAAACATACTAGCAGCAGAATGAATTATAGCCTACAGCAGTAATATGACAATGTAAATTATACATCAATAATATGTAGTACTATAATTTCACAAAGTCTGTGTTGATAGTTACGGCCTGAAATGTTAACCCCTCCAGAGTCCACGTGGAACTTCTGAGAGTTTTTGTAGCTGCACGTGCACTTCCGTGGGGTACTCACAACAAAAGTGGGGCACCCGCCTTAACCTCTCCTCTTTTTACTGTTGGACTCTGTGGGATTGGTGAGCAACGACATTGTGATGGGACTAATTTCCACGTTTTTGCCTGTCTGTTAAATTACGTTCATGAGATGAATTGCTAGCTTCAATTGATTGTGTACACTAATATATTGTGTCATTTAAATTGTGTAAGGGCTGAGTTACATGATCACAATTGACTGGAGGGTTTTACTATTTAACTCCTTTGGTCTTGGCCTCTTCATCCAAACACAACGCTAGACACTAACCATTAAAAAAAAAAAAAACTATGAGGGATGCATCCATGACACTGTGGTTGGTGGATGTAAAGGGCCAGAATACTTGGTGGTGCACGACCTGCACCACAAGGAAAGTTCAACAGTTTATTGTGAAGAGCAGGCAGAGGTATCCGAAGAACGTCACGCAAAACTCAGAGTCAAGAAAACAGGCAGCTGGGTCAAGAACACCAGGTCAAACACTCACAGAGAAACAGGAGGGGGATGGCTGGGCCGCTCACACGGAGATAAAGAGGATCTGGTAAGGGAGTCAGGGAGAGGACAGTACTTATACATAGGAGAACGAAGGGGAACTGGTGGAACTGGTTGGGTAATTAACTCAGGTGAGGCAGGGCAGGTAATCACAGAGACAGACAGACAAGAATCACATATCGGCCATTTATCCACCTATAATTATTACCCAATTCTGCAGTTCCCTCAGCTCTAAGGTGTGTTTTAGTGTCTTTCATCTCTTTGTTTTTGTTTTGTGGTCACAGCTTCACTGGTTTGGTTTGGTCTCATTGCTCTTAAACTCAGGTTTCCATTCATGTTGTGTAAATTGAACCAAATGTCCAGAAAATCTGCGAAAGAAAATCCAGTGTGTTTTTCCATCTGCTACCATTATGTGACTATCAGGAGCTGGTTTGTTACTGGTGATGCTAATTCTCCAGTAAGGTGCCATAAGAGAGAGATGTGACAGCAATATGTTTGTTTCATGAATTCATTTGAGGAATGCTACAGCCTCCTCATCTCTCCACACAGATCTGATGTTTTTGTCTGCTGCTATTTGTCATCTCCTCTGTGGAGCAGAAGCTTCAGTGATGATTGAGTCACATTCTTGTATGTCATGATTTATTCCACTCCAAACAAGCAGAAAAATGTTTTGTGACAAGCTTTTTATAACATTTTGCTAAGCAGACATGTTCTATCATCTTGTGTCCTCAGAGATTTACTTCATGATGTGACCTCCTGAGGGGAATCCGCAGGCAGGGAACCCCTGGTGTAGCTACAATATACTTCTCCATGTGAGGATTCCTATCCTGCTAGACTAGGGACTGTAGCTGTGGCAGCTGAAGCTGGAGCTCTGCCCTGATGCTTGAGCAGACATTACAGTCCTTATCCATGCTGGTCCAACCAGCCTTACTGGTTTTACTGGAGTGGGGTGAAAAAATGTGGTTCTATTTGTACAGACACTATGACATGGTGGAAGGTCATCCCGGAGTTGGATTTTATTTAGTTAGTTAAAACAAGTTGGTTACCTGTTTAATAAACCCATGGTTGCATGTTGACATTGACAAATATTGATATACTGTATAGTTCCTTATGTTGTTGTTGTGTAATACTATACATTTCCCAGTTGCCATTATCGCTTGCTTTAATATTCTCTCTTCTGCCACTCCCTGCAGATAGTCTTTTCATATTTCCAGCTGACTGATTTTAAAAGAAGAATCCTGTAAATGAGTCTTAAATTTGCATATAATGAATAACAATAATGAACATTTTGTACAAACTTGAGTGCAAATATGCAAATATTTTTATCTAGAGAAATCACCCAAGACTGACAAAGACTGGTGCAGTATATTTGGCTTTAATATGATGTTTAATTATCTGTCAAAGCTGTTAACCAAGGCTGTTTTTCTTAGCTCATTCAAAGCCAACATTTTGGAGATTCGTTGGTTTTCACAGGACAGCAATGTATGAGAAATCTCTATGCACTTTATATGATACAAACACTGTCATTTCCATATAAGTCACTTTTACCTGTATTGTGTTTCTGCTAATAAAAACAATCAGATAGAATCTTTATCTGTTTACCTTACACACATAACAGTGACACAATACATTTTTCTTTTTTTATTACAACACAATCGCAGCACGATGTGTCCACTCCTCCATTTGATCCTTGTGAAAATAATAACGACAGCATTGAAGCTGCTCATAACAATGATGTATTTAAACAAGTCACACCCACCCATTATTCTTGTGGGTGGTGAACAAAGTTCCACAGTGTCAACAACAAATCACAGCTGATGAATGTTTGACAGTTACACTGTAAAGTCAAATCGATGGGCACAACGCCAGCAGAAAAATCACACGTAAGTTTGAAAAAGCAGATAAGAAAGGCCACACAGGTTTTCTTTGTTACCTTTTTAACCCTTTGGTGTTTCCATTTACACTCAAATAAACTCCTTTGTGACCTGGTAGATAATTATGCATAATGGCATTTGATTCTATCAACATCTTTTTTCCAGTCACATCAGCAAAGAAAAAAGAAAAACTGTTGTGTCGCTGTGATTACTCACTTCTGAGAAAAGCCACACAAGGCTACCTAGAAGCTAATTGGTCCATTAGTAGAGGTCAGAAAGTATTTAAGCATCTTTAAGTCCTGCACCTGAACCCGTCTGCCTGTTCACCAGCTCAGGTAAGAATTATTTAGATATCTTAAGTATTGGAGTTAATAATTTCCTAAGTCCTAAGCGTTCAGCTTTTTTCTTAAAAAACACTTAAAGTACAGTGATACTAATGGGACTCTTCTCATGCAGTTATATTTATATATATATATATATATATATATATATAAAGTTTTATGTTATTTCTTGTAAGAGGGCAAAGTAATTCTGTTTATGTTTAAAGGTGTATGATTTTCTTGACTGTCCATTTTTACCTCTTTAGGTCCTCTACTTCAACAAACATGGGGTTGTTTGTTGTAATCTTTTCAGCTCTTCTGCTGAGTGGTAAGTTATCAAGCAATACTCTTCAAGTGTGAGATATTACTGTAGAGCTGAAAAACAGCCAATGATAATAATACTAATTATTATTAGTATTATTATTATTATGATTACTTTCATTTAATCAGGTAGTCTCATTGAGATCAAGATCTCTTTTGCAATAGAAACCTGAGTAACAGTGATCAGTGATTTAGACATCTGTAAACATTAAAATATGTTTATTTGTTATTGACACAGACATGGAAGTAATGAGATGTTCAAATGTGGAAATGAATGCTGGTGCTGATATTTTTCAGAATTGTTTGATGTGAGCTGAATTTATTTATTTAATCCAATAGAAACATTGAGGAAAAGAGCTCAAGAAAAGAACGGTCACAATGCAAATAGATTCACAGTGGACCCTTCTCTCTTTTTTTTAAGGATTTTGCAGAGGAGGCCCTGCCACTCTAACACCGAAGTCAGGCATATGCTGGGTCATGGGCAATCTCCACTACACCTTTGATAGCCATTACTACACCTTTATGGGAAACTGCACCTACACCATGGCTAAGAACTGTCATGTTGGTGCAAACCTCCCGGCCTTTGAGGTGGACATCAAGAACAGGAACAAGGGCAACGTACAGGTCCCGTCTGTGGGGATGGTCACTGTCAACGTTCACGGGATCAACATTGAAATAGAGCGTGGTGCATTTGATATTGTCCGGGTGAGTCAGTGAAAGTGCTTCATGTTTCTTTTGATGGCATTTTGTGAATTCTGAATGTTGTGACCTTTACAAACTGTCAACAGGACAGAGACAGGACTCTATCAACACATTTTCAATATCGATACCGAAATACAATACCTTGACTTTGATACCGATTCTGAACTTTTTTTCGATGCCAACTATATCAAATACGTTTACACAAAAAGAAAATTACAATACATGGTACAAATTTTAGTTTTACTTTAGTTTTACTTTTAAGCTTGGTCTCTTTACACATTCAAACATGTTCAAGTAAATATATACAGCCATTCACATTTTGATGTTGGGAAATGGGTTGTTTAAAAAATCCAAATAATTAAAACAAATTTTAAAGACCTTTGTTTTAGTTCCTGCTGAATTTTTTGTTATGTTTCTCTGCCTGATCTTACTTGTTCTTTGCCTGGAGTAAAACTGAAATTTGATTGATTTATGTTCAGGTTAACTATCAGCAATGGACACTCCCAATGAATCTGAACAACGGCAAAGTGAAGCTTTTCCAGAGAGGTCTGTTTATCATCGTCGAGACAGATTTCGGCCTGACCGTGCAGTATGACTGGAACGAGTACCTTGCCATCACAGTGCCAGCCAGTTTTGCCGGCAGTGTGTGCGGCCTGTGTGGCAACTTCAACGGCAAAAAGGAAGATGATGCCACGACTGCCAGCGGGTCAGTGACCAGCGGTGTGGCAGCGCTGGGAGAAAGCTGGAGGGTTCACGGTGCCACAGATGATGCCTATTGCAAAGACGAATGTGGTGGCCAGTGTAAAAAGTGTCCTCTCAGTCAAGTTGAGAAGTTAGAGAAACAAATCTTCTGTAGAGCGCTTATACAAGATATTGTTAGACTGGTAGGTTGTAAGCCTGACATTGACTCCAACAGCTTTCAGAGCAACTGCATGCTTGACCTCTGTTGGGGTGAAGCTGTGAACACGTATCTTTGTAACACTCTACAAGGATATGCTGATCTCTGTCGGAGGTCTGGGGTCCAAGTCCCCAACTGGAGGAAGTCTACTCAATCCTGTGAGTAGTCCAGAGTTTAAGAAGCATAGCTATGCTGTCAGTAAATACAATGCTGATTTAACTAAGTACATTTACTGAAGTTTGTACTGAAGTGCAAATTTGAGGTCGGCTACTTGTATGTCACTCAAATTTTTTTCTTTTTCATGCCATTTTATACTTCTACTCCGCCAGATTTATTTGACGGCTTTAGTTACTTTACTAATGAAGAGTTTTGCATACAAAGCCCATGAAGAACTTATAACATATGATGCTTAAACTACCCAACAGTATATACAACTACAGCTTAGTACTTTTACTTTTAACACTTTTAGTACATTTTCCCGATTATAAATAAATACTTTTAATAAAGTAACACTTTCGATGGATGTTTACAATGTGGTATTTTGCTTGGGTAAATGGTCTGAATACTTTCTCCATCCTCCACTGAATAAAAGTTGTTAACTGATGATCTGTCTTCTCTTTGTCCACACAGCTGCACCCAAGTGCAGAGAAAACAGCCACTACGAGTTCTGTGGGAGTGGCTGTCCCGCTACATGTGCAAACCCAAACGCTCCCACAAACTGCACCGCCAGCTGTGTGGAGGACTGTGTCTGTGATGACGGCTTCCTGCTCAGCGGCACCAAGTGCGTCCCCAAGGCCGAGTGTGGCTGCATGTACCAGGGCCACTATGTGGAAGCCGGAGAATCTTTTTGGGCCGATGAGAGCTGCACCGGACGCTACACATGCTTCGCTGGTGGACGTTTGTCCCTCAACATGACTAGCTGTCCTGCTGGGCAGCAGTGCCAGGTGGCGAAGGGGATCAGAGGTTGCTATCCTGTCAACTACGCCACATGCATGGTATCTGGAGACCCACACTTTGTGACCTTTGATGGGGAGCGCTACAACTTCCAGGGCACATGTGCATATGAGATGGCTGGCGTCTCATCCAATAAAACTGGCCTGGAAAGTTTTAGTGTGGTGTTGCAGATGAATGGCCAAGATAAGAAGATTGGGTCTGCTGTCAAGGTGGTAGAGGTCAAAGTGTATGGGTACACTTTTGTCATCAGCAAGGAATACACTGGCACTGTTGTGGTAAATTATTTTCTCAAATAATCAAAACACTTGTAGCGCTGCATCTAATTATTGTTTTCATAATAATAATTTTTTTTCTCCTCAATTAATCGATTAATCGTTTGGTTTATAAGACATCAGAAAACATTGAAATATGTCCATCAAACTTTCCTCAATGCTCATGTGATGTCACTGAATGCTTTGTTTTGTTCAACTAGCAGTCCAAACCCCAAAGATATCCAGTTTAAGAAAAATAACAAGCAGCAAATCCTCCATCAAGAGTTTAAAACTCAAAAACACCTAATGTGTTTTATCAGCACTGTGCAGATGTGGTTTGATCAGGTGTCATCAGATCCTGATTCAAATGTTACTGAATCCTCAAACAGACATAAAATAATTTTGATAATCTATCAGCTGACTGAATGATTATTGCAGCTCCACATACATGTACTTTCAAATTCTATGTACTCATCATTATTTGTGCAAATAACTTAAAGGCCCTTTTTGTATATGATTATTATCTTTTTAAGGTCAATGGTGAACTCTCCAACCTCCCAATGTCGCTGGGCAACAATAAACTGCATCTTTACACCAATGGCAGGTTTGCTGTAATCGAGGCAGACTTTGGAGTGAAGGTGTACTACGACTGGAATAGCGTAGCTTTTGTCACCGTTCCCAGGACTTACATGGGCGTGATGCAAGGTCTTTGTGGCAATTACAACCTGAACCCCAAAGACGACATGCGGATGAGCGATGGGAAGCAAGCCTCCACCTCTGAGGCGCTCGGTCAGAGCTGGAAAGTCGCCACGATCCCCGGCTGTGTTGATAGCTGCAGAGGCCCCTGCCCCGGCTGTAACGCCACTCAGAAAGCTCTGTACAACACCAGCAGCTACTGTGGCCTCATCATCGACCCTGCAGGCCCGTTCCGTGACTGCCACTCCAAGGTTGACCCCGCAGGCTTCCTTGCCGACTGCCTGTACGATGTCTGTCTCTACCAGGGCAGCAGGAATATGCAGTGCAAGGCTCTGACTGCATACACAGCTGCCTGCCAGCTGACCGGTGCCAAAGTATATTCCTGGAGGTCAGCTCAGTTCTGTGGTAAGAACATTTACTTCAAATTCTTGTGAATTTTTCCAAACCATTTTACGACTAAACTAATCCTGACCCTACCTCGTTCCTAGATGCCCAGTGTCCATCAAATAGCCACTATGAGCTCTGTACCAGCAGCTGTATGGGATCATGTGAGAAAGACTCTACACTATCAAACTGTGGAGCTCAGTGCATGGAAGGATGTGCTTGCAATGAGGGTTACCTTCTGAGTGGAAATGAATGTGTGTCTGCAAACCAATGTGGCTGCACGTATGAAGGCAAATACTACCAGCAAGGACAGGTCTTCTACCCTGATGCCCTCTGCCAGAAGGAATGCACCTGCAACAGCACAGTAAGCATGAGGAGAGCTGAGAGAGATCACACGAAAGATCAGTCTATCTTTATTTTTCCATGATTTGTGTGGTGCAATGGGAAATGAATTCTAATCAGTCATCATTTACTCATACATATCTCACTTGGCATTATGTTCCATTACACTGTTTTTTATTTTTTTTCAAAAGCTGATTTTGCAGATAGTTTCAGTTTCATGTGCGTGTCAAGGTAACATATTGAAGTCCCCCTATTTAGCATTGTCAACTTACTCATTAAATTAACAATAAAATAAACAGCTTTTAAAATCCTCAAAGAACAAAGCAGCCGAAACATGAAGCAGATGAAGAGAAGATAAGCATAAAAAGGGTGTAAGTCAGGTCACAGGCAGAGCAGCAAATGTACAATGCAAGCAACTAATACAAAGCAAAAACATGTTAGACGTTCACTGTAAGCAGTTAAAACATGAAAACATATAATCACATTACAAAGGAGATTTCTTAGGTATTATGTATGGATTGGAGTATGGATTTTCTTGAGTAATGATTTGGGTGAATTTTTCAATCACTATCAAATAAATGACTAACAAAAATTTGTCCATTAACAATGATCAAGCTTGTGTCTCTTTCATATTAGGTGCAGTGTAAGCAGTCCTCTTGCGGCCTATATGAGAAGTGTGAGACAAAGAATTACGTGCGATCATGTCAGCCTTTGGGAAAAGGAGTCTGCTCCATCTCTGGAGATCCACATTATAACACCTTTGACAACACCACCTATAACTTCCAAGGCACCTGCACCTACGTCGCTGCTGAAGGTTGCCACTTGAGCGGCACACGTCTCACAGACTTCTCTGTGGCGGTGGAGAATGAGAAGTGGTATGTCATGACGGACAACCCCAAGGTCTCAGTGGCCAAACTTGTGGCAGTAGAAGTTTATGGAACCATCTTGATCCTTCGCAGGAATGAAGCTAAAATGGTTTGGGTATGTCACTAATGTGATCATTGCTTAAGGACTTAAACTGAGCTTGCCCTACTCGAATGAAAATAACAGCAATAAGAGTCATAACTTACTGTCAATATGGGGACCGGTGTTCATTATTTTTTAAATACACCTGACTGATAACAAATCAAATTCCAAATTATAAGAAAGAATTCATTGTTCTCTGCAGATAAACGGAGTCCTACATCATCTTCCACAAAACCTCTTCAATGGTGCAGTGAGGGTTTATCAGGAGGGGACAAATGATATCATTTTGACCGATTTTGGCCTGAGGGTCACTTATGATCTGGTCTACCACATCACTGTCACTGTCCCTGGAAACTACCGGGGCAGAACCTGTGGTCTGTGTGGCAATTTTAACAATGACAAAGCAGATGATTTCCAGCTGCCAGATGGAAACCTGACCAAAGACTTACAGACCTTTGGAGCGGCGTGGAAAGTGCCTGTGCCTGGAGCGGTCTGTGAGGATGGTTGTAGTGGTGACATCTGCCCCAAATGTGACGAGACTAAGAAAGCTGCATTTGAGGCAAAATGTGCAATTATCACCAATCCCGAAGGTCCCTTTGCCGTCTGCCATGATGTTATTGATCCTGCGTCCTACTTCAGAGACTGTGTCTATGATGTTTGCATGGCTAAAAACGTACAAAGTATGCTGTGTCAAAGTATTGCTGCGTACATGTTAGACTGCCAAGACTTTGGTGCAAAGATTCAGAACTGGAGAGGTGCTTCGCTCTGTCGTGAGTCTGCGCATTTTCATTCTTCATTCTACATTATGAAATCCATCTCTAACATGTCCATATCTGTTCATTTAACTTAAAAAAACTATTCCTAACTCTTGCTATTTGTGTGCAGCATATACGTGCCCTGCCAACAGCCATTATGAAACCTGTGTCCTGCCCTGTTCCTCTCCATGTCCCGGTCTCACTGACACCATCCTATGTACCACAACTTGTGTTGAGGGCTGTGCCTGTGATAAGGGCTACCACTACAATGGAACTGGCTGTGTGAACTTTGAACAGTGCAGCTGTTATTACAATGGCCAGACACTCGAGGTAAAAAAAAAAAAACATTATTAATACATTATATATCTGATAAGATAAAGCTCAGGTTACTCCTTATTGATAATTATATTTATCAGTGCATTATAACAATGCCTATGTTGACTCATTTGAATTAGCTGAAATGGCTTTTGAAAGGTAGGTGTATTAGCTGCATGAAAAGAAATATGTCAACAACTGAATTCGGTACAGACATTCATGGTTCACAGAGGATCAAACCAACTGACTGTAGTGATCCCCTGACTTTCCACCTGTCTTTTATTAGCCTTGTTGTCTCACTGGGCGCATTTCCTCAAGCATTCACCTCAAGAGTTGGAATATTGATGATTTTTAACATATACCCTTAATCACATTAAACTCCATTAACTAGTTAAGCATGATATGGCCCCTCTAAGCACTAACATCACCATATATTTTCAGATTGGAGAGTCCATTATAACAGATGACTGTCACAAAATGCTCACCTGTGTGAACTCTGGAGTAATCCTGTCCAACAAAATGACATGTGACCCCAATGAGAGCTGCCAGGTCAAGAACGGCGTGATGGGCTGCACACGTCAGCAGTGCTCTCTGGAGGCCAATGGGACCCTCACTGTGTTTAATGGTGAAGCAGGTAACGTGACAGTGCCAGGAATCTACGAGATTATCCAGAGCTGTGACCAATCTCATACATCAAACTGGTTCAGGGTGGTGGTGAAGTTGGATACATGCACTCCTGGAGTCAACTCAATTTTGGCTCTTTATGTGTTCTTCAATGAAGTGTTGTTCACAGTCAACAGCAAACATGACATCTGGGTAAGTGTCTGGATGAAGATATGACAGTAATCTTACCTATATAAAGTTTATTACTATAAATTGTTCAATCTGTGTTCACAGGTAAACGGAAGGGCTATTAATCAAACCACATTCTCCCAGAACAATGTAACACTGGTGGTTTCTGACAATACTCTGAGAATTAACAACCCTTCCAGCCTTCAGCTGTTCTTCAGTTCAACTAATAAACTCACCATGAGTGTCAGTGACAAAGTAGCTGACACGTTATGTGGGGCATGTGGGAAGCTCAAGCCTGTTTACACAACACTCGGGCCGAGCAGTGCTTCTGCATCACTGCACATTAAGCGATGGATGGCTCCTGATTTCCCCCAGTGGTGAGTCACATAAACTACCTCCAAATAATAACTGATAAATAGCAATGCTCAGATTAGTATCAAAGCACTAGAATGTGTACATACAGTTTGTATCGTTTTTAAGATTGTAAACCTTTTTATAGCCCAACAACAACATATGCAATCTTAATAATTCAATGATATACAGTGACTGTCCCACAACCTTAACCATGTGTTTATTATTGTTACCACGATGACAAAGGTCCAGTACCTTTGCGGCTGGTACACTCCTGAGTCCTGTCCGAGGGAAGGGACAAACAACATCTATGGTTGTTTAGGTTGGAGGACTTGCTGGGACTATTATATGCAGATGTTGAAATTATTATTCTTGTTACATTGTATTTCAGTGAAACTTCAAAACGTGACAATTTCTTTGTTTCTTTTTCAGCGGTTTGTAACTCCAGGCCTGCCAGCTTTTTATCAACTGCATTGATCACCATCCTCCAGCACTACCGAACTGACAGCATCATTGATTCATGAAATTATTTTTGTTTAAATAAATATTCCCACATCTGTGTAAATACCATTCCTTTTTTCTTGTTAAACATTTATTAATTAATGCAGTTAAAATACAAAACAAAATTACATTTCTTTGGGGAAATATTCTTATCATAGCAGACTGGAGGACTGTGTTGATGACTGACAGCAGCTGACAGGCTGAGCTCCAGCTGGGGAATCAGAGAAAAAGGTGTTTTGTTAGTTGTGGTATTGAGGAGTAAAGGACCACACACTTCTAACTGGGCTGAACTAAGTACATTTACATACTGTTTAAAGGAGCTACTTATATGTTTTGCTATTGCTACATGGCCAATGTTAGCATTAAGCTACCAGGCTAGAAGAAATGTTGTGAGTTCAGCACCAAACTTAAACTTACGTATGTGTCACAAATTAGATTTGTCCAATTTATAATTTTATGAATAGTGTAAGTCAATTTTAATTCTCTTAAGTGAATGTTTGTGTTGAGATCTATTGGCCATAGTCATAGAAGCAGCTATGTAATGCATGGTCAAAACTTTGGAGGAACAGAGATGTCACAGGAAAAGTAATAAACCATTTCCTTCATTTCACATTTTAATAGGCATTAAAAATAGGATTTCTATAAATAATTTATAAATTAACGATTAATCCATCTATAAATGCATTTACAAAAACCGTATAAAACACTCATTAAATAAACCATGTAGAAATACATTCCATTTATTTAGCCAAACTCTCTGAGCCTTCAGTGATAGTAAAACCAGGTTAATCCCACTTGACAGTGTGATATAATAGACTCTCTGAGAGCTAACCAGTGGGTTTTACCAGCAATGAAGGCCCAGAGTGTCATGGAAAGGCTAAAAGGAGAAGCTAAATGATTAACCACATCGATTAGCTAACAGGAAAAGGAAATGGAAGAGGGAATCCAGGTATCCAGGTGCGTATTCCCATTTTTAAACTGCCTTTCCAAATTGTTTTTCAAATTCAATTTATTCATGAATTAATAAATGTATTTCTAAATGGTTTATTTAAGAGTATTTTATGCTGTTTTTGTAAATCCATTTTTAAATCTTATGGCTTAATCATTCATTTATAAATTCTTTTTAGAATTCCTATTTTAATGGCTATTAAAATATGAAATTATGGAAATGTTTTATTACTTTTCGTGTGACTCTCCTGGTCCATCATACAAAACTGGATATTTCTCAAAAACGTAGCCTATCAACTTTGGGTGAGCCTATTTGTGGCACCTGGAGTTGTCCGACACATAAATGGTCATCCTCACCTTCATCATTGGGGGAGGGGGTCAGTAAGTTTCATATGAGGAAATACTCTCATGAGAGAACATCCCATTAAAAAAACTGATAATGAATGATGTGTAACTTAGGGCAGTGGTTCTAACCTTCACTCTTTCATTTCATATCAATATTAAATTTGGACAGAATTAGCAGCTAACGCCAGTGTCACCTTTTCATTAGGCCAAGCATAACAGCTAAATCTAAAAAGTTTTAATTTTAACAGGGAATTTGATTTGAGTTTTGAACCATCAGATCAAAATTCCATTTTGGATCAAAATATTGCTTAAATGATTAATCAACTAATCGTTGCACCTCTAAATTTATTATATTGTGCATTTACATACAACGGAAACCCGTACAGAGTCTGAACCTTCCAGAAATAAATGAGGAGGCACAAATTGAATCACTGAAGTTTATTCTTTGATTATTTTACAAACCCATTTCATCATAAATTGGAGGACAGAAATTTAAATGAATACCATCCATAGAAATATAGTTCTCAGTGCTGATTTGTTGCTGAAGTTTCTGCTGACGATGATACTGATATGTTGATCCCTGGGAGGTGACAGGATATTTTCTTTCACTCCAACAGCAGTGAAAGAAACTCACTGCAACCTCACTGCAACTCGCTGCAAAAAGATTACAAATTATTAAATTGCATTGAATTTGTTATAAATATTTCCAGTTTTTGTCCCATGAATTTTTTACTGTCTAGGACTTGGACTACAGCAGTGTTCAGATTATTATTATTTCTTGTGTCTTTTCTACATGGTTTGACTATTGAATGTTAGGTGTTAACTGCATCATGATAACCCCGAAAAAAGTTATGAGAAATATACTATTTAAAAAAGCAGTTTGAACATTCACTCCACTGCCACCTCATTTCAGGTTCACAAAACTGAGGAAAGCCACTTAATTAAAGGCATGTACTTCTTGGACCAGCGTGTATCCCACTCACCAGTTAGGGAAGTCTGGTGCAGAAAATGAGCCCATGTACTCCTGCATTACTTCCTGCGAGACGCTCATGGTGCCTCTGAGGGGATGGTGTTTGTCACATGCTCCACACAACTCGGCAGCCATGCTGTCACTCACGGTTACGATGATCTCCTGGGTGCTGCTGTAAGACAGCTGGAAGTGTGACGTCTTCTCGATGACTATGGTTTTCTCAATGAGTCTCACAGAGATATTATTTCTGTGCAGGCTGGGGAGAGTCACCTTTTTACCATTGACCTGTAAACAGCATCAGATACAATCATTTGATATGGTTATCAGCATCAGATATGGTCATTTGCTTTGTTGCAGAGAGTTTGATGAGAAGATCGATCCCCCCTTTTTATCTGTGTGTTCAAGATATGTTATTTCTTTTACCTTTGGAAAGAGTCAGGCTATTTTTCTCCCTACTTCCATTTTTACACTAAGCTAAGTGAATAGTCTCCTGACTCCACCTTCATATTTGATGAAAAGATTTAAAAGTGGTATCATTCGTTCTTGTCTAATTATTGAAAAGAAAGCAAAGAAGTGTGAATAAGTATTTCCCAAAATGTTGAACCACTCCTTCAAAAATACCCACCCAGGTCTCCTGTTTGTCAGTGACAGTGACTGCTAGTTCATCAAAGTAGATGTAAATAGCGACCACACTCTTCTCGCCAGACACACTGCATTCTTGGAGCTTGGCTACGACCCTGAACCAGTCAGCAGCTGATTGGTCACAGTGTGTGAGGATCTCATAAGCCCCCATCACAGAGATAGTGCCGGTCATGCCAGTGAAGAGTGTAAAAGATCCTCCGGTCTCCATCCGACACTGTGCGGGCTGGCAGCTGAGGATACCGTTCTTGAGTTCTTGGCACTTCTCTGTAGAACTGCAAGAAAAGTCCTCACACTGCATTTCACCAGATGTTGTACAGTTGCAGCGCTGCTGGCAGCTGTCAGATAGCACAGACTCGCCAATCTAAAGAGGAGGGTAAACAATTAACATCCAACAACATCCAACACTGGCATCCTGGTCAGACAAGAAGCATATTTTTCCTTTTCTGTCTTTTTCTTAGATATATTACACTGACAATGTGTATTAATGAAAGAGAGAAATTGTGTGTGTGTGTCAGTGCTGACACTGTTATACTGTATGTAAACCTCTAAAGTGTACGTGTGTGGTTGGTATAAACATCATCCATTGCTTGCACATGTACATATTTGTGCGATATGCAAATTGGTAACATATACTGTACATTTCTAGCATACCATAGAGTCATTGAGTTTCCAAATGTTATAGAAATTAATTTGGAAAGACTAGTTGGAGGTTAATAATCTATCACAGTGACCATATAATCACCTTTATTTTTCCCTCAAGAGTTTGTGGGAACCAAAAGCTAAAGGTGAAAGAGTTTTTTTTTTTTTTTTTTATCTCAACGGGACTTCCTGGTAACATTAAGAAAGAAAGAGAAATGAATGTTGGATTTTGTATGTGGTGACCAGGAACATGTCTTCCAAATGAATGCTAATGCTGCTCCATGTCTGCTCGACGTGTATATGGAAAACTGTTTTGAAACGTGTAAGTGTTTGCCATTGCAATTTTGGTATCATGTCAGCGTGTTTCCAGCTTGTTATTGTTATTAACACAGTCCTTGCTAGCAAATGCATTAAGATATGATGTAACAGACCTTTGGCTGTCTGGAAAGCAGGTATCCATCTAAAAACTGAAGGGAAACAAACTTTCAAAACTGAGGACTGAGGGCTACTTCACCTTATAGGTTCGTCCATTGTAGTAACAACTGCAATCCTCCAGAGCCACACAGCCAGTCCCATTGAAGTAGTATCCTTCCTTACAGGCGCAGCCCTCCACACAAGCGGTGGGGCAGGTGAAGGTGTCAGTGAGACCAGGGCATGGTGAGGCACAGGTTTCAGCACAGATCTGGTAGTGGCTGTTTTGAGGACACTGAATAGCTACAAAGGAAAGCATATTAAGATGAATTGATGGAGCAATAGTCTAACACTGATACAACTAAACGGTCTGTGTCTCTAAAAACTGGTGAAATTACAAACACACTGAATATATTTTAGATGAAGGTAAAGGTGCCTCATGTAACATTTACAAAGACGATTTTTATTGTTTCCAATCGTGCATTGATTACATCCATGAGCACTAGCTTGCAATCTTCTTCCTCATTGCCTTTGTTGCCACATTGTTTCATGGCATTACTGCCACCAGCTGTCAGGCAGTGGAATACCGTGAAACCACACTACTAAAAAAAACAGCCATCCACTCAAAAAGGTGCTGCTTCAAGTGCTACTAGTGGTAAAAAGAAAAAACTCCACAGTGTTCCTTTAATGTTCTTGGGTCCCTAAAATAATAATGTGAGATAGAAAGTGCTGGATGAAAAAATAAAAATCATAACACTTAGCATCTGAGTTAGGTTCAGTAGAAGAAGAATCAGTCATCACACAGACAAAATAGAAAAGCAATTAACAACCCTTACGGCAGAAATCAGGCGTCCTCCAGTTGTTGACCTTTACTCCAGTGGTCTGACAGTCAGTCATGTACGCGGAGATGCTTTGACAGAGAACGTTGCGGTCTCCCTGAGACATACAGACATCATAGACACAATCTCTGTAGTAATACTCAGGGCTTAGTTTGCTGTGGCATGCAGAAAAGGGACCATTAGGATTTCTGATTATTCCACAATCTTTCTCAAAGATTTCTTTTCGGGCGTTGGAACATTTGGGACACTGGTCACCTCTGCAGCCATCTTCGCATACCACCCCAGGAACGGCTACTTTCCAGGCTGCTCCAAAGATCTTTATGTCATTGGTCATTTTTCCATCAGGAAGCTCATACTCATCTGTCTTGTTATTAAAACTGCCACACAGACCACAGGTTCTGCCCATGTAGTTTCCAGGAACAGTGACTTCGACTTTGTAGACCATGTCATAAGTCACCTTCAGGCCAAAATCAGTTGTGATAGCATAGTGAAAGCCTTCTTGGAATACTTCCACCTGTCCGTCATTGAGGTTAAATGGAATGGTTGTCAAGACGCCATTCAGCTGGGGAACACAAAGAAAAATATCAGCTCTATTAAGCTATTATCAATATAAAATCAGGATTAAGTTAAATGAACAGAGGAACAGTAAATTAATCAACCATCTCAAAACAACTACTAACCATGATCGATCCAAGTTGATGCCTTCGGAGAAGTAGGGTGTAGCCGTACACCTCCACAGCAACAAGCTTGGCAACAGACAAATTTGGCGTATCTGTCCTTGTCCACTTCTCATTCTCCACCACCACAGAGAAGTTTTTCAGATGCGAGCCTCCCAGATGGCACGATGTAGCTACGGTGTAGGTACAGGTGCCTTGGAAGTCGTAGTGATGGTTGTCAAAGTTTTTGTAATGTGGATCCCCTGCGATTGTGCAGGTTGCATTTTCCAGTGGTTGACATGATCGAACATTCTTGCTCAGCGTACACTTCTCAAATGGCCCACAGGAGTATGGCTCGCAGTTCATCTAAAGTCGGAGACATTTTTAGAACAACTAACAAGGTAGGGTAAAATTTGGTGAGGAAGTGAATTTCTTCTTTATATAAAACGTACCGTGCCATTGCAGGTGCAGTTCTGACGACAGTCTGGAGACAGAAAACTCTGTCCCTTCCTAATGTATTTGTTTCCGTGCATGCATCCACACTGGTCAAAAGGCACACACTTGTGTCCACTGAGTAGGAAGCCATCATTGCACACCCATGTTTCCTCACAGGGCCTCTTGCAGCCAGTGGGAGGTAACCCGTTTTCACAGGTTGCATGGCAAACATCTCCACAGTGTTCATAGTGACTGTTGTCAGGATGCCCCATCTTAGATATGGGACAGAAGTCGTCTCTCCTCCAGTGGGACACATTGACTCCTCTCTTTTGGCATTCTATAGTGTAACGGCGGAGATTTGCACACCAGGAGCCTTTCTTGCCATTATAAAGGCACACATCATACACACAATTCTTAAAAATGCTCTCAGGATTTATGATGGCATGGCATTCATGGAAGGGGCCTGTGGGGCTTCTTATCAAACCGCAGTACCTGTCAGTCTCATATTTCTCTTTTTGGGTGATGTCACAGCTGGGACATTGGCTCTCGTTCTTGCAGCCATCAACACAGCCCGGGATTTCAGCAACCCTCCAACTTTTTCCTAGTTCTTCTGCAGATGCCGCCCGCGTACCGTTTTTCAGCAGTAGGTCATCTTTGGGGTTGTGATTGTTATTGCCACACAGGCCACACATTGCACCATCATATGTACTAGGGACTTTGACTTGTACTGTTGAAAGCCAATCATAGGAGACTAGCAGCCCAAAGTCGGCCTTGATCTCAGCAAAGTCACCAACCTGGTGAACTGTTATATTGCCTTTGAGTTTGACAGGAAGGTTGGTGATTTCTCCATTTACCTGAAAAACAAGATTGTTTAATTCAAGGTGGGACTTATCAGAAAAGATGACTTTCTATACTGTGATAAATTTGCTGCATTGCATCTCACCAGGACTGAGCCTTTGTACTTCCTTGTGACAACAATGGAGTTCCCATAAACTGTGACCTCCACCAACTTTGCACCAGAACCAACGTTTTTGGCATCATTTTGCACAAAAACTTCAAACTGTTGCAGGGAAGGATCTTTCGAGCAGACCCCAGCCAGCTGATACACACAGGTGCCGTGGAAGTTGTAATCGTGGCCATCAAAGGTCTCGAAGTGAGGGCCGGCAGTCATGCTGCACTCTGTGTACGCAAGAGGGTGACATCCGAGAAGATCATCAACCACCTTGCACTCATACCCCTGCTTACAACCTGGTTTCTGACAGTCGACCTTCTTGGTAATTTGGTTGCATGTGCACTTCTCGGTACAGAGGTCATCGGTGAAGAAAGAGACTCCAGCCTCTATGTAGTGGCCTTCGTACAAGCAGCCACACTGGGCCTTGGGGACACATTTTGTGCCACTGAGCAGGAAGCCCTCATCACAGACACAGGTCTCCACACAGCTTTTGTTGCAAGTTCTTGCAGCATCTGGGTTTTCACAGGTGGCAGGGCAGGCATTCCCACAGAACTCATAATGGCTGTTCTCTGGGCACGAGGGTAGAGCTATTTCAGACAAAATTACAATATGTTACCATCACAGAATCAGGGTGAAACCCGAAAGTAACAGGTGATATTTCAAACTGGCGTTACTCACAGCAATGAGCGAGGTACCTCCAGTCATGAATTTTGATGCCAGCCCTTTGACAGGTATCAGCATACACCTGTAAGGTGTTACACAGGAAATTCTTCATCCCCTCGCCCATGCACACATCATACAAACAGATGTCATGAAAGACCTTGGGGTCAATGACAGCACTACAGTCACTCATTGGGCCATCCATGATGCGGGTAAGGACGCCACAGAAGATCCTGTCTGTTAGGCTGCCAAAAAAGCTGTCGCTATCACAGGTCTCACACTGGCCCGAGCATTCGTCTCGACACTGAGCATCCTCTGGTACATCAGGAACCCTCCAGCTCTTGCCAAGGGCCACTACACTGCTGGTCTGTGAGCCAGTAGGAGTCACCATGTCATCCTCCTTTTTGCTGTTGAAGTTGCCGCACATGCCACACACTTTGCCAGAAAAACTGCCCGGCACTGTGATGACAAGAAACTCCTTCCAGTCATACTGCACAGTCAGGCCAAAATCTGTCTCCACAATGATAGACAGGCCGCTTTGGTACAGCTTCACTTTGCCATTGCCCAGGTTGATAGGGAGATTCCATAATGTGTAGTTCATCTAAAAGAGATTCACAGGTGTTTTTGCGTTAATTGACTGAATAACATTTCTTCACAGACTCTATGAATAGTATAAGAAGTCGAATTTGTTAAAACAATGCACTCACCCTCAGAAGGCCAAACTCTGATCGCACTATGGCCATAGTGTACCCATAGACCTTAATGAGCACCTTGCCGACAAATGTGACCTTTGAACCAGTACGCTTGTAATTCTGAGCGTTAACCTCAAAAGCTGGAAGGTCTTTCCCAACATGGCAGTTCTTGACCATCGTGTAGGTGCAGTTGCCCATGAAGTTGTAGTAGTTGCCATCAAATGTGCGATAGTGAGGATCGCCCATGGCCCAGCAGGTACCTGCTTTGATGACTGGTGGTTTTTTGACACATGTTGGGGAGTTTGCTTTCATCTGGCACACTTCATCTTTGGAACATTTTATGGTGCTGCAGTCATGTTTCTCTGACACTTTGTAAGAGGAGGATAGGGCACATGAGTCATTTTACTGTACAATACTATTATGCTATATTATGCTATGTTATGCTATGTTATGCTACTCTATGCTGTGTTGTACTATTCTATACTATATTATGCTATGATATACTATTAGTGTGCTACTGTGGCGTTTTATACAATATACTGCATATATTGTGTCTATGTTATGCTCTGCTATGCTGTGCCATATTACACTACGCTACCCTTTGCTGTGCTGCAATATGGTGTGCTACACTATGCCGTTTTATACTATTGTTTACTATATTACACAATATTATGCCATACCAGGCTAGACTTTGCTACATTATGCTATAATGTACTGTACAATGCCATGTTATGCTCTACTGTACTGTGATATTTTATGCTATGCTACACTACAATAGCCTCTATTGTGCCTTGCTATGCTATGCTGTCTTTAATTTGGTGTACAATTATATACTATACTATACTTTCTATACTATACTATGGTGTGCTATGCTATATTATACCGTTCTTTATAGCACTATACTATACTGTTATGCAATACAAAGCTATGTCAAGCTGTGTTGCTATGCCGTACCACAATACACTATGTTATGCTGTTCTATGACATGCTATACTACGGTAAGCTATGCTGTAATATGCTATGTTACATTTTGTCATGTTATGCTCTGCTAGATGATACACTATGCTGTTCTTTAATGTTGCACACTATGTTGTGCTGTGGTATATTTTGTGTGACACTATATTGTGACTGATTCTTTTTACTTACCTGCTGAGTCAGCAGATGCAGGGGATCCATATCCATTAGCATAAGCAACACCAAAACTGTAGACGCCAAATGGGGAGTTGGGGTGAGATATCTGATAGAAGTTTTCTCCAGTGCTATAGTACATCTCAGCCCAGGAGAAATCAGTCCCATCTACTTTTTGCCACTTGAAGCTGTCAGACTGGGGCTTTGGATCAACTTTGATGGTATCCAGATCTTTGTTTCGAGCCACAACTATAACATTGTTGTAGAAATCACCCTGTCCCTGCAGGGAGTAGGAAGTGCTAAAATGATTTGTGGGCAGGATAGTCATCAGGAAGGGATCAAAATATTCTGGTGTGTCCTCAGGACCCCCATTGAATTCAAACAGGACCTGGATACCCTTCTCAGACGTCAGATATATAGCATGTGGCCAATCAGAGTAGAACTCAAGAGTCTGTCCTGCAAACATGGAATAACTCTGAACCTTTCCATTAACATTAATGGTAATTTTGGTGGGCTGGGATGCTTGGATGAAAACGCTGTCATGTAAATAGGTAAAGATTTTATGATAAGGCAGGGGTGCAATGATGAACTCTTTCCCCCAGCTGTTTACAGGGAGAAGTTGTTCATATACGTGGTTGCAGGAGGTGTATTTCTGAACACAGCTATGTCCTGAGGAGACGGCAACAGGAAGGCGTGAGACCACTTTAGAGCCGCTCAGGTTATCCTGACTCTGAATCTGAACAGTCTCAAATGCCTCGAGCTTTAAGGTCACCTTGCTTCCTCTCCTGTAAAATTTCCCCTGTAATTTTACTGAACCCTGCAGGAAAATCTCAACTGTGTTGGGCTCCTTGTGGTTAGTGATGGAAAATTCTTTAAAGGTGTCTGTCTGAGAGCTGGAAGGAGTGAATACGAGGTACTCAGTCCCCCAGTCCTTCACTGGGTAAACCACAGAGGTGTCTGCTGTGTATTGCTTGAAGTTGAGAGACATCACAGTGACATCTTGGCTAGCCTCAATCAGCACAGTCTGACGGGACTTCATACTGCCTTTCATCTCTATGCTGTCGGGCAGCTTGAAGGAAACACTTTTACCAGGATCAATTTCCTTCTCATAGACCTCACCCACAGCAGTCACCTTGACTTTGGTGCTGCCTTGTGAAGAGGGCAGAGCTGCAACCTCAACCAAGAACCGAGTTTCCCTACCATCACTCCCAAGGTTTTGCATGAAGGATGTGACAAACTCTCTTCCTGCTGGTGAAGCAGAGCTGAGCGCTGCAAAAGTCACAAGGATGTAGATTAAGATATGAAAAATCCAAAAGTCTCATATCATCATTTGGTCATTTGGATAAAAGAGGTAGTAATCGCACCTTTTAGGTAAGTAATAGTAACAATGTAGCAAAAAAAGTAAAATCACTGAAATGTACCTTAAGAATCGTAAGTAAAAAATACTCTATGCAGAATTGTAATATTACATATAAATTATACTGTATAATTTCAAGAAAAGTTCTTCATTTTCAAACATTTTAGGAATGTATTCAAATAATAATATAATAACCAAATACTTAGTTCCTTCTTATGTCAACTTACCAGTCACCAGTAAACCCACAAGACAGTAGACCAGCCTTTTCATTCTTAAACCTAAAATAATGCACACATCACCAAAATTAACCATCCACCAGTATGATGACAACACATACACAGACATTTTGGAGACTAACATGCGGTTTTTTTTTTTCCTTTTTGTCTTATCTTATATTTAATATTCTAAAAGATTAAATGCTAGATTTTGAAAAACAATATATGAAATGTGATCATTCAGAAAATAAATCACAGTTTAAGAAACAAGACATATTCAAAACATATTCAGGGAAACAGGCAGCACTCCAGTGGTAATAAACTGAGAGCATGACCGCCACCCCAAAATCATTTTAGTGAATTTCAGTTACAAGAAGCAGAGTAATGATTCCTCGTACAACTTCATGGAGAAGAGAAAAGTGAGAAAACACCAGAAACACATGTATCATAAATACATTTATTCCTTATGCTACAAGTGTTGGCTGAGTTTTGACCTCTTCAGACTTTTTGGTATCACTAATGGACTGAAAAATCTGACTTTTTTTTCTGGCATTCATCAGAGCATCAAGTTTTAGAAATACGGCAACCACATTTTAGGATTGTGATAAAGTATCAAACTTACCTATATTTACCATTCAAAGATTTTTTATACATTTTTTGCAGGTTATTAATTCTTCAGCCAACTTGAAATTTGTTGTTAAAAATATAGTTATAATATTTGTAAATAAATCTTACCTGAACCAAAAAACCAGGAAACTGGATAAATGGCATCCGGACTGATGCCCTTTTATTCATCTCGGTGATGGCGAGGGAGCCAATCAGGGAGAAGGTGTCACGCTGCCTTCATGGATGCCAAGTGACCAACTGAGTAATCACGTGGCAAGATTGTCTCTTTGCATGTGTTCATCTATCACTTGTCAGGTGAAAGGAAATACCAACTTGTCAGGCCCTTGTTTAAGGCTTGATGGCAGCTGCATTTTTGATATTATCCAGGAGATAGGAGATGTTTCTCATCCCGTGGAGAATGGATTCAAATTATGTATTAGGTTCTAACCTGACAGTGATGTTTCATTTAATGCATATTAAATATGTAATACACTTCACTTAGCTTCAGGTTCAGACCACTCAAAAGTTTGACTTAAATGAAACTGTAGGTGTGTAATGAATATGAACACCAGGTGATTTTATTGAACCCTGTGCGGGGTTCAATTTTTTCCAATATTTAACATTTAAGTAAGTGTAAAATTTAAAACTAGTCTGAAGGCTAAATTAGAAAAATCTCGAGAAAAAGTGAGTCACGACCTGTCTCTATTGTCCAACGACCACACATACAAATTAAAACAAATAAAATAAAACGTGAGTTACAGTGGAGCAGCACTTATAAATCCAATGAATCACTATCTGACAGCTGCAAATTGCAGTTTGTGATAACACTGAATATGTTCAGGGTGGTGAATGGTCATATCTGAGGTCACACCCCTATAACCACTTGAAACACAAAGACACTCCCATCAAATACTGAGGGACACATGTTCTTAATGTCAAAATGAAATGATAAAATATCAATCAAACAAAGCTGAGAAATGGTAGAGAATCAATCAATCAACACGTCTTTTAACAGCACAATGCAGACAGAAATAATTGTGTGAGAATTGTTTGAATTTTGGGGAGTGAAAGCAAGTGAAGTGATTCACTGATTTCGAGTGAATGCATCCCTCTTTCCGCTCACATGCAGCAAGTCAAAACAGCATGAGAGGTTCAGGATTTTTGCTGAGTGTAAACCATCCTTTGATAACGAGAGGCACACTCAGCCAATTTTTGAGAACGGGAATTGTTTTTACCAAAAGATCTGAAAGTTTCGGGAAAAAAACTGAAAAGTTTTGGTAAACATGTCAGTCTGTGACATGATAAAATACTTCACCAGTGGCTTATTTCACCAGTGACCAAAGACTTTAAGATTGACCTTGGGAAGTTGTAGCAATAGTTTTGCACATTGCACACGCCAGCAGATATCACGAAAGGTCAAAATCACTTTATGTTTATCTTATCCCCCCCTACACACACACGGACACACACACACACACACACACACACACACACACACACACACCATCATTTCCCCTCACCTCTTCCACCCCCACTTCCAAGCATTTCATACCCACTGACTCACTCCCCTCGCCCATATAAGCTGTTTGCGGATCCACTCTCGACACATGTTGGAGAGAAATCTGCCATTTCAAAATTCAGTTCCCACCACACCACCGTACAGCTATGACTTCAACTGGAGGCCTCAGAGGATTTTGGATAGTTGCACTGCTGACTCTTCATGGTGCATATCTAGGAGGTAATTTCTTCTTGATTCAGTGAGCATTTATACTCAGTATACTGTTCCACTTCCAACTGCAATGCTGTTAAACTCTGTCTTGTTTTATCTTTGATTTCCACAGACACCCAAAGAAACTCTCTCAATGAGCCGGACGTCCCTTTCCCGCCCGCCTGTCCCACGGCTCTAAACCTCGCTGCCATTTGCCATCAGGGTGAGGGTCGACCCAGATACCCGGCCAGCTTCTTCCCGGGCTCCGGTGCCAGTCACTTCCGCCGTCGTGGAAACGCCATCAACCGTCTGGAGTCGTGGTACAGTTTGTGCTGCGGTGGACAAGTGGCACAGCAGAGCCACCAGATCCTCTGCTGCGCCCAGCAAGCTGTGAGTCACTCATTGTGTTTGTGTGTGTTTTGGGGGAGAAATGGAGTCCTAAATGCAAAGACAATAACAGACTGACACAACTGTGACTGTGACAATAGACAGACAAGGTACCATTATGTTGCACATGTTGAGGGGAGATCCCTATTATTATTTATTAATAATAAAATTAATCTTTAAGGTGAAGAAACTGTTCTGTCTAGATACATGAGTGTGTGGATAAAGTTTAATAGTATGCCAATACATAATCCACATATCCAAGTACACTGTATATTCCACTATAGATAATATTATAATCTCAGCACAAAACACAAATACACACAGTGCTAGTATCCACACTGACATAGTTTTAAATTATTTTGTTATCTTTTGGCATTTAGTTTTTCTGTCCTCTCCATAAAATCATAAATCAAATGTGTAATTTCTCCTCATGTACAAACAATTTTATTTTTTAAACAAATTTTATTGCCAAAAAACAAACAAAAAATATTCTCTGTTATCATTAGGTTAAGAAGGTGATTCAAGTCAGATTAGATTCAAAAACATTGTTTAGTGAATAAACAAATATAAGGATTTTAACATAACTATGATCACATTTAACGGAAGTTGTAATACAAAAACTGGTTGAATTTATGGCCTCATAGATAATTGGTGGCAAATAGGAAAAACCTGGTGCCTCAGATATTAAAGAAAAAAGATATAAGGGGAAATCCTGTGTTTTTTTCTCCACACAGAAAGACAAAGTAGTTTGCTATATTCATGAAGAAGTGAATATATTAAACTGAGTGAACAAAGGGTGAAATGTGCTTTCCTCCAGCTGAGGTTTAAACACAACTTTGTGACTTTTTCTTGCAGTGGAAACAAGCTCTGTCTCAGTTCTGTGTGGAAGAATACGCCACTATGACTGTGCCGTATGAGTGCTGTGAGGACAGAGGAGACGCACGGTGGACGTGCTTCGACAGCGAGCTGCCAAACCCTAACTACAACCCAACACCAGGCTACACTGCACCACAAGTCCCTGCGGAGCTGGGATTCACCTTCAACGCAAGTGCTTGCTAAAGGTGAAAATAGATATCAGTGTAACATGAAAATACAGATGGTGTAAAACAAAAATGAACAAAGCAGTTTAGTAAAAGTATCTGTCGATGATTAAATAAAGAGATGAAGCTAATGTGTTCAGAAGAATTTGAACAAGAAGAGAAAATAAAAAATTCATCAGTCATATATGGAAGATAATGCTGAGCTATTGCTTTGTATTTTTTCTGCAGTCTTTGTCTCAGATGCTCAGAGGAGGACAAGACATGCCGGTTTGGTTTCTGCTGTGTAAGGACAATAAATGCACAGTACAGTTTTTATTTTGTCAGCTCTATATTTAACCCAGCTTTGTCACAACAACAGAAAAACCATTAAAAACTGGTAGTATTATTTGTTACCACAATAAAGGCTACAATGAAGATATACAAGTTCTCATGTGCTTTTTTTCTTCTGAACAATAGTGGACTTGACATAAATCTGGAGAGACACCATCTTGGCAGCTTCAGAAAAAGACAAAACTGTTGAGTTTTGAAACAAGTTATGAGATTTTTCCCTGCACTCATGTAATAAAAAGAGAGTCCACTATGGGTCACTGTTGCGTGTGGTAGTTATGTGTGTGATATTTACAGATCAATAATCAATAAGAAAAGTTTAATTGAACTGCCTCCTGATTGGCAATGTGTGGTAAAAGTCACGAATAAAAACTTTGAAACATCTCAACACTGTTTGACTGATGTTTGAGTAATGGTCACATGTTTTGCTAAATATTTCTTTTTTCAGTCAAACTTTTTGTTCGAGAAGTCAAAATAAACATTTTACTGTATGAAAAGACATAAGTTTGAAATGAGTGTCAAGAGGTTGCATTTATACACGTATTGTTCTGCAGTGGTGGAATGTAACCAAGCTAAGTATAATTTGTGTAATATAATTATTTGTTCTTTACATGAGTGCTTCCACACTTCATACATTTACTTAGCTTCAGAGGCAGATATGGTACATTTAACTCCAATGCATTTACTTAACAGGTACTAATTATTTTTTAAGTTTGAGATTTAAATACATAACCTATGATGAACTTTAAATATTTGCTATAATACTAATCTGCCCATGTAAATCAACACCATGGAGTCAGTCTGGGAATACAACCTACTTGCCAAATACCCTGAAAAACTGTGTCACTGTACCATGGAGAATTGGCACAGCTCTAATCAATATTTGGGGGTATCACCAAATATTGATTTAATTTAGTTTGTTTCTCTTTACTTCAATTTTCATGGCTTCATTTTTGAAAGAATCTTCTTTTTACTACTAAGTACCTACAACTTTTGCACAGTACTTTATATTTTATTGTTGAACCACACCATCAATGTCATTTCAAATGTGAAATAATCTTTACAAATGAATGTTATTATTTTCTTTTGTTTATGTTTTATTATGTTATAATATTTTTAATGTAATAAACAAATTATATATTTTTTATATATGTTTATGTATGATATGTTTTTATTTTGGGGTGGTGAACACAATAAAGTTCTAGTATTTTTGGGTGTTGATTTGAAAAAGTTGTTTTATTGTGATATTTTTTATTCTGAAATATATTTCACCGGAAGTGCTGTGCTTGCTCCTGCTAGCTTAGCAGAGCACAAAACTGCTGCTTCCGCACTGCTTCCTTGTTTATTAGTTTAAGGAAAAATAGTGCCTTTAAAAAAGAAAAGGTTCGCGTTTTCTTACACAGGATTCAGCGAGAACTGCTCCACAAGATTTTCGAGTGAGTTTACTGTTTGTTCATGTTGTTTTCGGTCAGTTATTAGTGAGACTGGCTTGGTTTATGTTCAAAAGTTAAAGTTCGCAGCTAGTTCACTCGCCTCTATTTCGTTAAATGTCGCAATCCAGACGTCCCAGTAGCTTTTATGGTAGCCTGTTACAACATGTACTGGTCTTACAGTTCAGTACCACATCCCTTAGTTACATTATTCAACACACGGTTTATATCCAGATCAGCTCCCTCCATCAGCAGAGTAAGCCAACGTGGCTGGTGTCAATATTTGTGGCATGAAGTCATCAGGAGTGTGTTTTTTTTGTTAATGAGCAACTTTCTGTCTTCACAGGTCCCCACCTACTCTCTCTGAAAGTGCTCTTCCCGAGGAAGCTGACAAGGAGAGACTCAAGGTCTGAGCTTCACCACAAACAAGTCTGAATTCTGTTACTGCTCTGAATGGCCACAGCTGCAGAGGAGCCTCCGGGGCTGCAGGGCCACACTGGCAGTAAGTACTGTGTTTTGATACACCACCTACTATTTGAAGGGATGGATCAAATTTGTTTCAATCAAAAGTTGGTTTTTATTTGCTGCTTTTCCTTGAGTTGAATTATAGTAAACTGAATAACGTTTGACTATTGCTCAAGACAAGAAATATGAAGGTTTTACTTTTAGCTGTGGACAACTGTGATGGGCATTTCTCACTATTTTCTGATTTTGTTTTTCAAACTATTCCATCAGTTGATCAATGGAGAAGACAGTCAGCCAAAAAGAAAATAATCAGTAGCTATAATCCTTCATAAAATACTTAGAAATTAGCTCCACCTCAACCAGCTACAATAGTAAAATGCTTTACACATTAATCTAATAATAATTTAATGTTAAAACACAGGGAACATTTTTCTGGATTGAGTACTTTTACTTCATACTACATGCTTACTATACTACATTATACGTACATGCTTTTACTTATATAACACTTTCAATGCTGGAGTTTTACTTTTGATGGAGTATTTTTACCGTCTCAATTTATTTCTTCTGTGTATTGGTCAGTTTTTGTTGAACTTCAAGAGAAGTCTGACTGAACTTTAGGATAATTTTGGATGATGTGGTTTACAGAAATTTGGGGGATTCCTAACAATCAGATTAAAAACTGACTGTGTTCCTATGCATTTTCCTATTTTCACATAATCGAAATACTGCAAATTGTAGGGTCAATTGGATTATTTTTTATGTGGAGACTGTTAACATTGAAGCTACTGTATCTAAAAAGTTTTACGTTCAATATTTTTGTTTGGATATAGAATCAATATCTGATTTGTTCCTCTTAAGGTAAATTATTTTTAAGCCTCTAGCGATTTAGCACTACGCATTCATAAAGTGGGACTCATCCCATAATCTGTGGTCAAAATCAAAGGAGCTAAGGAGAATATATTTTCCACATTTCCCATAATTAAACCACTAACATATATTTTTAGACAAGATGAAGAAAATGCCTGTTCTACAGTTAAATAGTCTTATTATTTAATATGGGGTAATAAAATAGAATTTACTGCTTTCTTACTTTAATAGTTATAGCATACTTATCTAATTCCTCCCATTGCACGCAAAGACCTGCAGAGTCAGTACTGGAGGAAACTGTCTTCTCTCAGAGGTAATGAATGAGGTGCGTCTGCATGGTTGTGTCAGAGCTCAGTGACACTCTCTGTTTACAGCATGAGGGAATTATGTAACCTGTGTTGTTTGATATTACTGCATACAGTATAAGAATTGCATTTTTTGATGAACATGTTTCCTTCCCCCCCTGTGTATTTCTTGTATAACTTGTATGTTTTCTCTCTTTTTCACTCCAGATTCAACTGGGACTCGGAAAAATGCTTCCCCAGAGGTAATAAATGACGTTGTGGAGGAAATGAATTGCACACATTGCATTCATCTTAAACAGTTGGAAATGTACCAATATTTAGCTGACACAACCTCTTTTGCTTCCTCTTTGAAACATATTGCTGCAAACTTGCAATGAATTATTTTCCACTTGTAATTCTCCTTTCTGCCATGTTTCTACTGACAGGGTCCAAGCACTAGCATGTCTCCGGCCATGAAAAAAACTATTGGCCATCGCGGAATTGATCCCACTGGAGAGACCACGTACAAGAAGGTGGGAGGTCAGCTCATCGTTGACTGACACAGATTTACTTATTATTTACTAGTTATTTTCATTGTCTGTTGTTCTGCCAACTATTTTCTCGATTAATCGCTTTATCTATAAAATGTCAGACAATAGTGAAAAATATCCATCATGATCAGCCAGAGGTGACATCTTCATATGTCTTGTTTTTTTCTCTGACCAACAGTCCCAACGATATTCACTTTGTAAAGTTTTTGCAGTTCTACCCTCGACGTCAATGTTCAAAATATGGAAAAACTTTTTTGTTTTTTACAATTTAATCTGTTTTTTGTCAGTCTTGTCTTATGTGGGGATTACTTATGACTGAAGCCATTGTCTGTTGATTTAAAACATGCTCACAGACTTGAAGTATGTAATTCATTACGCTTGAGGTCTTTAAAATGTGTCACATACATTTTACATACACTCTCCAAAAGTTGCCACTGTGACTTGCTACCTGTAATCATTTGTCAGTTGATACATGTTAGTTTTCTCTTTATTCCAGACGACCTCGTCAGCCCTGAAAGGTGCTATCCAGTTAGGCATCACACACACGGTGGGCAGCTTAAGCCAAAAACCTGAGAGAGACGTGCTGCTGCAGGATTTTGAAGTGGTGGAAAGCATCTTCTTCCCCAAGTGAGTCTTTGAGATTATGATCATATATCAAATATGATATGCTGAAAGGATGTGCAAAGGCACGCTTTAATTCTTGTATCAGGATGTTGAGTGTGTCCTACATTAATACTCCTTTACTAAATCTGTTATCCTGTTACTCTTCTGTCTTTTAGTGAGGGCAGCAACCTGACTCCAGCACACCACTATGGAGATTTCAGGTTCAAGACTTACGCCCCTATTGCCTTCCGCTACTTCAGGGAGATGTTTGGCATCCGGCCTGATGACTACATGGTATTGTTGTTTACTCAGCATCTCAGAAATGTGGAAAAAGCAAGCAGAACAGTAAAACTCTGAAGACAGGGACAGAGCTGTGAACTGTAAGAATACAGGAGTGATTGAGGAAGTGGAAAAAGTGAAACTAGTGAAGTGTTGACACGCTCACGATGTGAGGACACAGCTAACCGTTGATTTTCCTGTAATAAACACTTTAAGTCTGTCTTGTAGTCTGGTTTAGATGTCACATGTCTTAACACTCTGGTCTGGTTACAGTATTCTCTGTGTAATGGGCCGCTGATTGAGCTGTCAAACTCTGGGGCCAGTGGATCTCTTTTCTACCTCTCAAGTGATGACGAGTACATCATTAAGACAGTGCAGCACAAAGAGGCAGAATTTCTGCAGAAACTGCTTCCAGGATACTTTATGGTAAGATCTAATGAGAGGCTACAGGTGCAAGATGGTATCTGTGGAATAAATGTGCACCTGTAAAACTATGGACTGGCTCCTAATCATTATCCTCTTGTCCATTTATCCATCAAATTGAAACAAACTTTCTACTTATTTATTCCTTTCATTCATCATTTATTTATCCTTGTTTATTACTGTCTATAATATTTTACCTTCCTTCTCTGTCTTTCTCTAGAACCTGAACCAGAACAAGCGAACCTTATTACCAAAGTTCTATGGACTGTACTGTGTCCAGGCAGGGGGTAAAAACATCCGTATTGTTGTCATGAACAATCTGCTCCCGAGTGCTGTACGAATGCACCTCAAGTATGATCTAAAGGGCTCCACCTATAAGCGACGGGCATCAGCTAAAGAGAGGGAAAAGGCTGTGCCCACATACAAGGACCTGGATTTCATGCAGGACATGCCTGAGGGGCTGTTACTGGAGGGGGACAAGTACAGTGGTGTTTGCAAGACCATCCACAGAGACTGTCTGGTGAGAGCAATAGAAATATGCTTTTCTAAACATGAAGCTACAAGCATGATACTGTCGAATCAATTTTAGATATAAAAAACACAGTCTACTAATTAAAAATATCCACACTTTTTCAGTTAATCCCTGAGTCAATCTCCGGTCTTACAGTATTTATGATGCTTGATTTCCATACAGCTCTTGCAGAGTTTCAAGATTATGGACTACAGCCTTCTGATGGGAATCCACAATGTAGATCAGGCCTGTCGAGAGCAGGTAAGCGAAGAGGCTGTAGCAGGCGCCATGGACCAGAGGAGGCCACAAGGCCAGAAGTCCCTGTATAGCACTGCTATAGAGGCCATCCAGGCAGAGGCAGGGAGCATGCGATCACTGGACACAGAGGACAAGTGAGTGACAGGGTGTCTGTGGCCATAGAACAGTCATGTGCTTGCTTTTAACAATTTCTCTCACCGCAGCGAAGTGTTTACTGAAAGGAATGACAGAGCACTAGGTGATATTTCTTGTTTTATTTCACAGAACAGGAGGAATACCCGCACGAAACGCAAAAGGCGAGAGGCTGCTGGTGTACATTGGTATCATTGACATTCTGCAGTCCTACAGGTAAACAGTACCAACATGTTGTGTATCTACATAATACTCTTTTTGTCAGTGTCACTTTTACAGTGCCTACATAACCCAAACAGTAAAAACAGCATGATAGCAGTTCAGCAGCCACTTCAGTCCTTCATCCGTGTCTACACGGGATGCATTCAGACACAATATTGAGTGTAGGTTACCCACGTTTTGGCATCTATTCAACCATGTGCCCGGTGCAGCCACTGGTTTTTCCGCCATTAAAATAGGAAAAGTGATATGTACACGCCCAAAATACATGTGTGCCCCGCATTTTTTGACCGTGCACTTTGGACTGTTGTTGTTAATAGTGGCTGCAGTGTACACCTGCATGAATATGATTGAATGTTGGTAGTCAGATGATGAACAAGCTAGTGATTGTGAAGCAGCGCAAATGCAACTTTAGTGCTCTGCCCGAACTAACAGCAAGCAGGAATGATCAAGTTTGAAGTGGATGTCAGTTTAATGTTTCTGCTTTCATTGTGTTATGTGAACATGTTTGATCATGTAACTTCTGTAAGTAATGTACTCTTCATGTGTGAATTTTCAGATTAGTAAAGAAGCTTGAACACTCATGGAAGGCTCTGGTTCATGATGGGGTAATGTACAGCTAATAGCTTCACTTATATGTGTTTCACATTATAAAATATAAATATTAACTTGTAGTTCTTCATTTTCTTCAGGATACTGTATCAGTACACAGACCAAGTTTTTATGCAGAACGATTTCAGAAGTTCATGTGCAGTACAGTCTTCAGGAAGATCTCATGTATGTATAAACTGTATCCGTGGATGAGAATGAACACATAATGTCAGTCTCACTTCATGGGCTCTTAAGTAGTACTTTTTCTCTCTTTTATCTAGTGAAGACCTCTCCATCCAAAAAGCGCCGTCCAATGGCCCATGGTCCTTTGAGAAAAGCAGCTGGCTCTGGGCCTCTTCTGTCAACCCAAACCAGCAGCAACAGCCAGCAGCTATTGCTCCAACGTCAAGTCAGCTCTGAGACCAGGGAAGACCCTGAAGGAGACAACGGTAAGAACAGGGAAAAGGAGAATAGGGAGGGTTCAACTGTGGTATGGGAAAGAAATTATACGTACTGATAACCACAGAGGTTTAGTCTAGCAGCATGTACAGGCATGTGAAGTGCCTCTTCCACAACATGACAGTATTTCCAACCGTTTCACATAGTTATGCAGTCAGGTCGTCCTGACCTCCTCCCAAAGACCTTACCACCCAGCAACGCTGTTGGCAACGCTGCTGAAACTGCCGTCTCCTCTTCCACCCTGGGAAACCCTGGATTAACTCCCACAACTCAGCCTGTGATTCACGCTCAGGATGCCCTCAGGTCAGTGGGGGTGGATTTAAACAACACCTCGAGCAAAGACCAGGAGCACAGCTCCCCCAAGAGGTAAGAGGGTAGATCACACATGAAGATCAGAATTTTAATGACAAGTCCTCTGCAATATATGGATTTAAAAAATTGTTGGATTCATTCAGATTCTACTGAATTTTCTTACAATATGCCGGTATTACCAGACATGAGAATATACTGTCTAATAACAGACCTAAAACGACACAGCCAGGTCTAACTGGCTACAGGGTTAGGTGCTTATTGAGATCTATTTATCTATCTACTATCTATCTATATAATTTAAAAATCTAGGCATACTTTACTAAAGTGCAGTCAAATACATCAGACCTCTGAGAAATACTTTGTAATACTGTTGAATTGTGTTATATTATACGGAGAGGTGTTTCTAATATTTTGTATAACATTTTGAGGTACTTTAATCATCTTGCAACACGTATTTAATGCAATTAAACTATTGAAGTGATTAGCAAAAATTTTTAAGGACAATTTCCACATGGCACCAAAAATACTACGAAGACGTTTAAATCTAAATGAAAAAACAACTCATCGTGGTTAACAAGGAGCCAGTATTTCAACCTTCTGACACCACGCCTCAGGCAGACTCTCTTTTCAGGCTGTGTACACGCTCCTATTGGCTGGAGCTAACCGGAACCATCAATAATCTAAGTTGAACTATTTTCCTGGTAAACCCGTTGTCTGTGGTACACAGATAGAGAGTGAAGGATGCCTGAGATTATAAGATAAAGGCAAAAATGTCTCTTAACCATTTCTTAACAAAATGTATATTCAATTGACCCAGTGTATCACACTGAATACAAGTTCAATTCCATTCCTCCTTTTTTTGTTTTCAGAGCTGTGTTTGGGACTCTTGAAGAAAGTATCGGTGCTGAAGATGTAATCTCACTCAGTGACATAGTTCCAAGCGCAAGCAAATGTTCTGTAAGTTGATTTTTCTCAGGTTTTTCTATGACACATCTGAGTTACACTGGGTGATTCTCTAACCAGCTTCATTGCTTTTGGTTTACAGGTGTAGATGATGGAAAGAGAACAGGACTCAAATGAACCTGAAACAAACTTGGAGGATGATATCAACATGGATGAAATGTTACAACCCCTTTGCTGTGATTTGAGGTACCAGAATTGGAAAAGTTTATCAGTGAGATAAAGTGGGATAGTAAATGTTTTTTTTTTTTTTTTTTTTTTTTTCCACTTGGATTTCCAAATCTCAACATGGCATGGGCATGTTAGTGGATGGCTGTGTTCTGACACTAGTAATTGCAGGTACATTAATGCTCTGGGTATTGAACACTATTATTCATCTCATATGAATGCTTGTATGCACAACCAAAGATTGTTCTTGGCACTGATGTGCTCAATTAAGCCAGTGTTCGGTGTAGGGTGTAACATGAGGACTTTGCCTTATGTAAGAACAAAACTTCTCCATTCAAAATTTTCATTAAGAATTCATTGTTTAGTTTTTGGAAATAATTCCTCTTTTGTGTTTACCATTTGCCGGAGCACATCCTCGTGTGTACTTGGCTCTATATTATCTGGATTGGGAACACAATTTTGAATAAAATGGTTTATTTTTTAAAGAAATGACTGTAGTCCCACATGTAGTCTGCAGTTTTTTAAGTTTACTCTAAATACAAATCATGCTGGAAAGAGAGGTGATCCTCCGCTTGCAGTTTCTATTTAACCAGCCGTTCTAATGGACCTGTACTTCTGTATAGACTGTGAATCCTAACCATCACCTTTTGTGTTCAGGTCAAAGGGTTATTTTAAAACGATTTGTTGTGTTTTTTTAATACTTATACACTGGACGATCTGATATCAAGGTCAGGTTTAGTGTGTAGACCAATAGACTTATGACCAAATGTGACCAATGGACTGATCATCTAAGTACCACAGCAAACAGTGACCTGGGGCCTGTCTCATTAAATACTGAGTTAGTTGGCTGAGTTATGTTTGGAGTGAACCTAGTCTTTTCATTGTCAGAGTGAGAGCTCGCGTTCGAGTGGTTGTCATAGTAACTAATGCCACTGAGCAAACCTACAAGGAGCGGTTTATAGGTGAAATATAATAATATAGGAACCTAAGTGCCAAAGAGCACAGTGTGAATTCATTACAAACTGGTACAATCACTTTGTTTTCCATTATAATTTATAGTATTGTAAATAGTATTAATAGTAAAAGTTTACAGTATAACTGGCGTCCCACCTCGGCAACAAATTCACAAAACAGAGCATAGCTAGTTAGCGGCAGTACTTAATGAAATGAATGTTAATGAAAGTTTGTTTTATTTCAAATTTAAATTTTTCTTTGGTCCAGTGCAATCTTATGTACATATTTACTGCTCATCACTGCAGCCCTAGAGAACACTGGGTTATTTTGTTCAAATAAAGATACAACCCTGTCATATACACTCTGTTGCCTGTTTATTAGGTACACCAAAACTCATGCAGTTTCATGCAACAGTCCTGCAATAAATCCTACCTTCATAAAGGTTATAATGTTCAGTTTTTGTTGAAACCATTTTAGAGAGGTGGTGATTCAACTGTATGATGCGGTTTGTGGTGCTGTTGTATTATGTTATCCTGGCTGATTATATATATATATCTACCCCATTTATATAAATTAGTTTAGACTAAATAACATAACATCTATTTGTATTTAGACAGCAGTAGTTTTAGCTAGGTGTACCTAATAAACTAACAACTGAGTGTATACAATAAGGAGACACGACATCGTTGATGCATAACACATGAAATTAGGCCGCACTAATATCCGATTGCAGAGCTGCACCAGAAGCTGTTTCAGACCTGCACACACGCTAATGTGCATCATGTGCAGGCAAAGAAAGTAACTGCAATTCAGACACAGGGGCCACCTTAAAGCCAATGAGTGCTAGAACTATTTTTTTTTATTGCTGTGTGTGTGTGTGTGTGTGTGTGTGTGTGTGTGTGTGTGTGTGTGTGTGTGTGTGCACTGTGTTAGTTATATTTTACACATTGTAAATGTCACAAAATGTAAATTGAGAGCAGATATTGTAGGACACAGTATAAAGATAGATATAAAGATATAAAGACTTGAGCATTTTGTTTGTTCTCCTTCCTCCTAGTTACTGTGGAGAATGGAGTAGGTCGTCCTAAGATGATTTTTCTTTTGTTCAAAAAACTAGGGTGGGATGTGCAGTCCAAAAGAAAATTAAAAATGTAGATTGGTAAGACTTTTGACATTGCTGTTGAATATTTCAGCTATAAACTTGGGTGATACCACATTTTTGTATTGACACTTTTCCACTTTGCTATAAGTTGCTGCTAAAAGTTAAAAAAAAGTTATGCATAAAGGAAATATATTATGGATTACAGCAATTTTAGTGATCTGTTACTTTCCACTCCAGTAGAGCGCATATATATTCTCACATTGATTTATGATTTTATTTTTAGCATTTGATTGTGACTTATTCCTATTCCTACTTTTTGTATTCATTTAGAATTTCCTAAACATTACACATTAATTAGTGATATTAATTATAATGTTGATTTAACCTTTGTTGCTGCCCACAGGCATAAGCATTTTCAACCCATTTCTTATCATATTCACTGTTGATGATTTTTTTGTTGTTCCATGTGATTGGCTTGTAATTAAAAACTGTGCACTGTGTGTCATGTGCACAAGCTCATAGCTGTACCGGTAAGCCCGTGGCTAAAGGAGCCAGTTGAGTGAATGCTGTGAGATGAGTTATCCAGACTCGCCAGTGTTGAGTGTAGTGACTGACAACTTAAAGAGAGATTTTTGAGACAGGCCCCAGCTATGGTACGGTTGTTTTTTTTTTTTTACCAGGAAAATATGGTGATGGCTACCTGACATGTGAACATAAGTGAGACAAAACTAAAACTGTAGAAAAAGAATTGGTGGTTCGTTACAAGTTGGTTTGAGCACTCAAAATGCAGTGTTTTAATTTGATGTGATGGTTAGGTAACTTTAAATTGAACTAACCATATGTATGCGTGAATGAATAGACTGTGCAATACATTAAGTGAATTGACAATTTTCCAACCGAGATAAGATGAACAAACATCATTTGGGCATTTTCATATATCCATTCTTTTGGCTGTTACATGACACTGTCAGACAATGCTCTGTCCCAACATTGAAAATTAAACTGTGCCTTATTGTCAAAACTCCAAAGCAGTTAAACATGCAGCCTATGAACCAAATATGTAAATAGTCATATTTATTATAGTATTTATTACTGTATGTATTTCTCTGTTTTCCACGTTTCCATGTTTGTTATGGTGATGATGGATTGAAAATGTTACTTTCTTTAGCATACAATAAACCTTTGGCATGCAACTGTTAAAAGTGTGAAACTTTAACGATTTTGTTTATATCATAACTGTTTAATCATCCTGTATTTCATCTGTAAACTCTAATCTGTCTTAACTTTCTTTGAATATATAGTATTTCTCACTGTATGTTTTTCTCTGGTTTCCAAAATGTTTGTTAATGGTGATGATGGATTGAAAATGTTCCTTTCTTAAGCACAACAAACCTGTTTCTATGGCATGCAACTGTTAAAATATAAAAACTTTGTGTTGATTTTGTTTATTATGATAACAGTTGTTAAATCAGCCTGTATACTACTTTGTACACTTTAATTTGTCTTAATTTGCTTTTGAACTGTATACAATAAATGTGTGCACATCTGTATACAATGATCAGAACAATGCCTTTTTGCAGAATATGAATTTACAAGTTTCCTTTATCTTGCTCTTTTGGGGGTGTCATGTTTTTCTACACTTGTACCTTTAGTTATTAAAGAAAAAAATCCACATTGCTTTTCGTTGACCATATTCCATTATATAGATTTTCAACTTTTTGTCTCTAGGAGTACTTTGTGATATGACAATACATATTGTGAGACAATATAATTATATCATAATATTTGTCAATCATCAGACATTTGTATCGTCAATAATGAGGTAGCTATCCCTTTTATATTTCTTGGTGTATTACACCGTTGCAATGTTGCAAATTAATAAACAATGATTGGTTTATGAAATTTTGGATTTTATTTTTGCATTGATAAAGTTAAGTATCTTAATTAGTAAGACTTTAATTTACTTAATTTGCCGTAAAAATACACACCTGTGCATACCTGATGTTTTATCCATCAATAGTGTCTCAGTTGATCTTAATTTTATTGTCTATATCAGTACAAAATTACATATATCACGATAGAGGATTTTATCCATATTGCCAAATCCTAGTCTGTATTTGCAGTATTAACATAATTATATTCTATTCTGAGCTGTCTTGATGGCAACTTAAAATCTATCTGCTGATGAAGACAGTGAAATGCAGTGGAAAACAGCTAATAAGCGAATCTTGTTAGGAGTTTTTTTTTTCAGTCAAAATTCTAGTCTATTTTTTTCTGAGCTGTCTCCATGACAAATCAGTAAACTTTTTAGTTTCTGTGTATGACACCTTTCAACGACAAGCATCTCAATGTCCCAAACATAAGACAATAATACATAAACAACTGGCTTTAAAAAGACTAAAGCAGACCATAAGGGGCACTTGAAAGCTCCAGAAAAAAAAAAGTCAGAATCTTATATTTTCTGTGATATCTTCACAACAGCTGAGCAGACTCCATCCACTTGAGCAGATACGGTTGAAAGTTCAAAAGAAAGAAGTAGTAAGGAGACCTTTAGTTAAGGTCTATTGCTATCAGTTATTTGTTAATAAATTTCAGGTTACGAAGCCTGGCCAATCATATTTCGCTTTGTTCAGTCTTCGTCCAATAGCCTGCGAGTTTGTATGACTACATCAGAGAGCAACAAGAACTTTCCAAGATGGGGCTTGAAAGTACTATGGTCTGGTAAGAACTGAATGAAGTGCCTTTTTATGTAGTTGTTGATCTATTAACTATTCATACGAAGGCATGGTTCATGTTTACTCGATTAGGTTGTTCATAGACCTGAATTTGGAGGAAATGCCGCTGTAACCGGGCTGATATAACTGACCGTTGACCGTTAGCCAGCTAACGCACTATCGACCGGCTGAGTCATTGTAGCTAAAGTTAGCTCAGATTTCCTGTTTTTGTATTGAAGTGTCCGCATTCATGAATGTCGTTCTTTACAATTTAGTGTTTTATATAGAAGTTATGAACCTCGATGATTTGATTGTTTACGCCAGCGACGTATGTGGTGTCACCAATTGCTAACATTAGCGAATCGTGCTAATGCTGTTTTTTATACTGTAACTACAACTAGTTCACTAACTTCCCGGTGAGGAAGGCAGACTTTTTCCACAGTTAGCTGATGGCTAAGAGGAACTAAGATGTCATATTAATGTAAACTAGCTACAATGCCTAACAAGGTCGAGGTTGATATGGTAATGACATATTAATTGATCATGTTATCTGGTTAGCTCAGTGATGTGTCAGAGCCTCGTTAAATTGATGTTTTCTCCTCAGTGTGGACAACAGTGAATACATGAGAAATGGAGACTTCTTACCGACGAGGCTACAGGCTCAGCAAGATGCTGTCAACATTGTTTGCCACTCCAAAACACGCAGTAACCCAGAAAACAACGTGGGCCTCATCACTATGGCAAAGTATGTTTTTCTCTCTTTAAACATAGAACAAGTCATAACACTTTGCATATGCGCATCTGATAGGCACCGATAAGAGTTTTCTCTTTATCTGTATAACTACTGTACATCAACAAGTAATAATAAGAGTTAAGTGTTGAATAATAACACTTAAAGTTACTCCGGCCTATTGATGTACAATTAGGGCTGCATTATTTTCATTATTGATTTAATCAGCCGATTATTTTATCAATTTAAAATTTAAACTACAAAATGCCAATGAAATTGTGAAAAATGCTTGTTCTAATTTTCCACAGTCCAAAGTGATATCTTCAGACATCTTATTTAGTCTCACCAGCAGTCCAAAATCCAAAGATATTTCACATTTTTGCTTAAAAAAGGCCAAAAATTAATTAATGATTTTCTGTCTTTTAAATCAGCTAATCATTGCAGTTCTGAATACATTGTCAGTTTTGATGTACATGATTGCTGATAATGGATAACTGTAGCTGTCTTTGCTACTTTCTTGCTGTCTTATGTTTTCATGTAGTAACTGTGAGGTCCTGACCACACTGACACCAGATACTGGCCGCATCCTTTCCAAACTCCATGCTGTCCAGCCCATAGGGAAGATAACCTTCTGCACGGGCATCAGAGTGGCTCATGTGTGTAACATGTTTCTGATTTTAGGACTAGACCTAGTAATTATGTTATTTGTAAATGAAAACACTAGATTTTGATTGCCACATTTCTGAATTATTTTTCCTGTGTAGCTGGCCCTGAAGCACAGACAAGGAAAAAACCACAAGATGAGGATCATTGCCTTTGTTGGGAGTCCTGTGGAGGATAATGAAAAAGATGTGAGTATGAAGTCTTGTATCAGACTTTCTTCAAGAGAGAAATGTTGATTTCCTACTGATGATACATCATAGGTTTAACAAACTTCCCCACTGTCTACATCACTGTTAACGTGTGTCTCTTTTTCTTAATCTCTAACTGCTTCTGTCCCAACCTGCCAATTCTACAGCTTGTGAAGTTGGCAAAGCGCTTGAAAAAAGAGAAAGTGAATGTGGATATCATCAACTTCGGAGAAGAGGTGGGGAATTCTTGATTCATCTTCCATGGTATTGCTCTGAGGCAGAGTAAATTAAAGTATAATATATTTTTTTCTTGTATTGTATTTTCTTGAAATACCATATTTTAGACCCCTTACACCTATTTATAAACAGAATTTTCAGTTGTCCTTATCCTCTTTCTCCAACTGTTTATTTAGGAGGTGAACACAGAGAAGCTGACCGCCTTTATAAATACTCTAAATGGAAAGGAGGGAACAGGTTCCCACCTCGTCACAGTCCCTCCAGGGCCCAGTCTGGCTGATGCACTGCTCTCCTCTCCTATCCTGGCTGGTGAAGGAGGCTCTATGATGGGTCTTGGTGCCAGTGACTTTGAGTTTGGTGTGGATCCTAGTGCTGATCCAGAGCTGGCCCTGGTAAGCAACATAAGGATGGGTTTCAAGGGCCTTATTAACTTATCATATACTTTAGAGAGAAATTCAAGGGTTCTTCAAGCAAACATGTCTATTTGTTATGATGGCACCAAAATGGAAAACATAGCACTTACCACCTGATGATAATCAATGATTGTACAAAGGCAAGACTCAAATGCCTGTCCGGTACCCCATTCAAGCTTCTGACTATACTTCCCATACTGCCACATTTTGGTAAAATTGATCTGTTCTCAAGTACTTAGTGTCTTTGTCAGAACTCTAAAAAAAGTATCTTTTTAGAGTAAGAAGTGGTGATGCCTATTGCTTTCATTTCCTCGCTGAGTTGTCCTTATGTATTCCTTTAGGCCCTGCGTGTATCAATGGAGGAGCAGCGACAGAGGCAGGAGGAAGAGGCCCGCAGAGCTGCTGCTGCTTCTGCAGCTGAGGCCGGCATGCCCACACCCACTGCAGACGGTAATTGGAGGATTGACAAATTTAACTTAAGAGATAGCACTTATTATAATACTTATCAGGATTTGATAGAACGATACATTTTTGGTCCTTTACTTTTGATTTGTTTTCCTCACAGAATCAGAAGAGGCCTTATTGAAGATGTCAGTATCTCAGCCTGAGAGTGATGCAGCAGTGCTTCCTGACTTCAGCAGCATGACAGAGGAGGAGCAGATAGCCTACGCCATGCAGATGTCTCTTGCTGGAGGAGGTGAGTTCCATGCGATTATTATACACATTAGGCTCCTGATATCACTTTCAGTCACTCTTATATTAGCTGGTATGTCTGTTAAGATAATAAGTCATAAGTTTTTTTAATGTATACCGTGAACAGAGTATGGAGAAATGGACACAGGGGCTGCCATGGACACTACAGAATCAGCCAAGGTGAGTCATTATATGATCTCTTAAATTAAACTGAAGCAATGGTTAAATTGCTGTTAGCTGGTCCTTGTGTATTCCCACTAGAGTTGTGGGTGCAAAGTGGGTGGAGTTATTTCTGGCGTCCAGGGTTCTTGGAGTAAAAATGTAGTTCACTCTCTGCATAGATAATTCTAAGAGACTGGTATGTGGAGGACTTTAAGGCTTGGATAGAGATGAAAGTCCTGGTCAAATCATTCATACAAAAGTATGCAAGTAAATTGCTACTTCCAAACTTGAGTTTGGTATGAAATGTCCAATCACTGATCTTGGAATTTTGTGTGTCACTAACATAGATTTGAAGCAAAGATTACATGTTGTAGAATCCTAATAACACATTCAGCAGTGGAAATTAGTTGACTTTAAGATTCTCAATTTTAGATGGATAAGCCTTAAAGTGTAGTGTTTTGTTCCCAGTTGCACCAACAAGGGTTTTGATTTTGTTACAGCACGTTATTATATTCAGAGCTTCTCTTATATCAAACTTATATTTATAAAACTGATGACCATAATCAAGACCTACAGGATTATTAAATTATCCAGGAGAGGCCAGTGTTTGCTTAGAAAAAATGAGGATACAATGAAAACTTTGAAATTATAAGTTACAGTGGAGAAAAATACTTCAGCAGCTCCTCCCACTTTGCAGAACTTAGCATACAAGATAAGCAGACATAGTTTTAGGAGTCACACATGAAAATAAGTATGGATATCATACGTATATACAAACACACACACACGCGCGCGCGCACACGCATACATTTACCTTCACATGAAGCATGACTGAACATTGGACTCTTGGGATCTTAAAATATGTTAAATTAAGACCGGATCCATCTTAATTGATTGTATCCTATATTGTAATTGAATAGGAAGAAGATGACTATGACGTGATGCAAGACCCAGATTTCCTTCAGAGTGTCTTGGAGAACCTGCCTGGCGTTGACCCAAACAATGAGGCCATCCGCAACGCCATGGGCTCCCTGGCTTCCCAGACAGGAAACAAGCCAGATGGCAAAAAGGATGAAGAAAAGAAGAAATGAGGAACAAAAGAGAGGGGCAAAGACTTCAGACATTGACCAGAAAAAACAAACAATTGCAGACTAATGCAGGATTTCTTTAATATACAAAAAGATTGTTGATGCATTGTACTGCATGACAGCACTCTGACATTTAATACCATCCTTTTCTGTCAAGACACTCAAAAGCACCAACATACAAGAAATAAGGCGCCTACAGCCCTGAATGAGTGTAAAATCTGACTTCCCAGCAACATGTATTTGATCTTATTGATATAATATGGGCCTATTCTCAAACTGCCTTGTGCAGTCTTTACCCTACATTTTCCCTCCATGGTATAATTACTGATTGATCCACCAGAAAGGAAGAAAAAATTGTGATGACAGGCTCTTAAACTAAACATCTAGCCATATTCCTGTCATGTTTTTGTGTTTTTTGCAATAAAATCTATACGTAAAAACACTGCCTTTTTGGTGTTTATGTTGCCCCCTGAGCCTGATATTGTTGACAGTGCTGTATGTAGACTGGGATAAGAAAAAAGATGTGATCGTGGCGAACGATCAGTTCTATGCAGAGACCACGGTCCCGGCTTCAAGTGGTTTCACGCGAGGTTTAAAAATAGTGTGTTGAGGACACTGATGAATGTTTTATGTCATTCCCAGTAGAAAATAAATATACGTGTCGTTTGCAGCATCCTCCGTGCATTTTTCCAGCGCTATCACAACCTGATAGGATGTTTCGGGTCATGTGACGGGAAGCGCAGCATTTTCAGCTGAAAACGAGCTAGGATAGTCGGGAATCGCATATCCAGGTAAACAATCAAAATACATGCAATATTAAACGAAAATCCCCATCCCAGTCATTCTCTTCTGAGACATCGTCGACCCTACGATCACCGGGTTATTACTGCTGTGAAACCACACCTCAGCAAACCGCTCCGGTTGCTTTTTGATGGCGAGCGCTAGCTAGTTAGCTAAATGACCCCTCTGTCTTGGCTGGAGCTCAGCGGCCAGCTAGCCAGCCTCAGTCGGGGAGGAATATCGTTAGCTCAAAATAACCGAGGTCGCTGCTACGAAACGCCGTCCCGGTTCAGCTGTCTATTAAATGGTCACTACTTCAAGGCTTCTGCATGCACTAAAAGCTTTATTGTAGCAGCGTTTCCCATTCATAGCAAATTAGTGCTGAACCTGTTACCAGAGAAGGGTTTGGTTGCAGAACCGCCGACGCTAAAATGCTAGCTGGCTAATGTAAATGCTAGTGCAGGATCCGTGAAGCTTAGCCTGCTTCACCAATAACAAGTTAACCTGCTGCAGTTTGTCAGTTTGTGTCAAACGAAGGTGCACGCAAGAGTTTACATCGAAAATAGAAATGTTTTAACGACCATTTACGATTTTAACGTTTTGCATGTTGAGCTTTTGTAGTAGGTATTATGCTGGGTGATGGACAACAACCCAGGCAGGTTCATGCTAGTGCATTTTGTTGCCTTGTGCTATTATGTCTCTGAATTTATGTTTTTGCAGGAGTTAATCCCGGTATGGGGGACATGAAGACCCCAGATTTTGATGACCTGTTGGCAGCATTTGACATTCCTGACATTGATGCCAAAGAGGCCATCCAGTCTGCCCCAGACGAGGCAGAGGGACCTCATGGAGCTGCAGGCGCACCCCTGGGAAAGTCGGACAGCGTGGTGGGCGTTGGGTCATCCTTGAGGCCGCCGAGCCCCTCAGACCCCCAGACGGACACCTCAATTGTTAGTGTGATTGTAAAGAATAAAGTCCGCCTGGAGACTGTAGATGGAGGGGAGGGGGAGACAGACCAGGACCCCATTGATGTGATCACAGGGGTAGATGTGGGTCCTAGACTAGGTGCGTGTGCCCCTGGAATGGCTGAATCTGAAGCTCTCAACCACAACGGTTTTGGGGCATCTGGGGTCTCTACGCCCCTTCCCCTCAGCCAGGCCCAGTCTAATGGAGCGTCGTGGTCGATGAACACCCCTAAAGTGTCTTCAGAAGCAGCAGGCGCCGGTGCAAACAAGCCTCACAAGCAGGGTGGTAACATTTTCAACAGACTTAAACCGCTTGTGGCACAGGGGTCTGGAGATCCGGTGGGCCGGGCCAGGAAGATGCAGCTTCTACAGCAGCAACACCAGCAGCAGCAGGATACAGGCCAAGAGAGGGCAGATGGGGTAAAAGCATCATTACCTTCATCCTCCTCTCTATCAGCGGGGTCATCTCCTCTGGCTGCAGGTGGGCCCGTCGGACTAGCCTCGCCTTTCTTTCCACCTTCCAAGCCTCTGCTTCCAACTCCACCTTCTGCGCTCTCATCACACACACTGCACTCATCTCAGCCTTTTAACGGAGCTCCCAAAAGTGGCCCTGCTGGATTTCAGCACCAGCAGATAGAGGAAGATGATTCTGACCCTGATTTGGGGAGTCCGCTGGTCATCCAGGAGAACCCAGACTCCCCGACTTGCACTCAACTGAGCCGACGTTACAAGTCTGACTCGGTCTCAACTCAGCCCACATCCTCTACTGCATCTCACCCTAAACCTGGGGACACTCCTTCAGGGGCATCTCTAACTTCCTCAACCCCCCAGTCTGGCTCAACAGAGAGTCCCCAGCTGGAGGACAGGCACCCAGAACATGTCATAGAAGAAAGAGACTCACCAGAGAGTCCTGAACCAGAGATGCCAAAATCAACTGCTCAAGTTGCCACTAAGAGATGCTCCAGCCCTGCTGTGGCCTCCACTCCACCTCCATCTGAACTGCGGGAGCCTAAAGAGGAGGAGGAGGAGATGGAGGTAGGGAATGGGATAGATAGGGTGGTTGATGGCAAAGCTGACAAGGGAGAAAATGTGAGAACAGCTGAGGAAAAGATGGAGGTGGATGATGGCAAGCCTAAACCTCCGTCTACTGATGGAGGAGAAACGGGCGTTGCTGCACCTGCTGCTTCTGGAGCTCCATCCCGACCCCTCAAAGTCAGAATAAAAACAATTAAAACCTCCACAGGTGGAATCACCAGAACTGTCACAAGGGTAGCGCCTAAAGGTGGTGCTGCAGGGAAAGGTTTGGACCCTAAAGCTCAAACTGGGGAGCGTAAGGTGTTAGGAAACAAGGCCCAAAAACTTGAAGCTTCCCCAGGACACATGACAACAACATCCCAGAAAGTAAGTGCTCTCAATGCTCTGCCCGTGTCTACACTTGCAGCCAGCAGCGTCATGCTAGCTGCCGCTACAAAGGTCCAAAACAAGATGGCCGCATCTGACAAGGCCAAGGTTTCCGCCACTGCTGTTAGCATCACTAAATCTGCTGCCCTGCCTGTAACTCCAGCTGTGGCCTCCTCTCCCAAGTTCTCAGTTGCTGCTGGTGGGATCAGTGTACGTACAGCCACTAATAAGACGGCTAACGGAGGCAGTGGCACCATCATCGGCGGCACTCTCCAGTCAAACAAACCTGCCTCCATCGTCAACAGCACAGGTGCCGTCATCTCCCGCAGTCAGTCGAGCCTGGTGGAGGCTTTTAACAAAATTCTGAACAGTAAGAACCTTTTGCCGAGCTACAAGCCCGACCTCTCAGCTCCTCCGCCACCTGAGTGGGGTCTCCCGCTCCCTGCCACAGGGTACCGCTGCCTGGAGTGCGGAGATGCTTTTGCCCTGGAGCGCAGCTTGGCTCGACACTATGACCGACGATCACTCCGGATCGAGGTGACCTGCAACCATTGCGCTAAGAGACTGGCCTTCTTCAATAAGTGCAGCCTGCTGCTGCATGCCAGGGAGCATAAGGAGCGTGGGCTGGTCATGCAGTGCTCGCACCTGGTCATGAGGCCAGTCACCGTGGAGCAGATGATTGGCCAGCAGGACATAACACCCATTGGTGGTAAGTAGGGCTGCAACTAACGATTGTTTTAATTATCAGTTAATTTGTTGTTTACTTTTACGATTAATTGTTCAGTCATAAAATGCCCATCACAATCTCCCATAGCCCAATGTGACGTCATCAAAGTCTCTTGTTTTGTCCAAATCAAGAAAGAAATTCAATTTACAATTATATAAAACTGAAAAAAGCATCAAATTCTCACATTTCGAGAAGTAAGAACCAGCAGATATGGAAGGAATTGATTATAAAAATTGTTGATGATTAATTTTCTGTCCATTAACTAATCCTTCTGTATGAAGAGTGTTTGATGCTTTTGGAGTCAATATTCAGTTATGTTGTTGACATGCTAAAACTGCAATCTGTTATTTTCTTGAACAGTTGATTTATTGGTTGATCTATAAAATGTCAGAAAACAGTGAAAAGATTCCAGATAGCTTGTTTCGGCCAATCATCAATCCAAAACCCAAAGATATTCAATATATTAATTAAATTAAATTAATTATTATAGAATAGGCAAATATTAAAAAATGAGAAGCAGGAATCAGTTTTTGGCATTTATGCTTAAAAAAAATGACACGATGAATCAGTTATCAAAATCTACGTCATAAATTTTATTTTTGTAGAGAGTCAAGAAAGAACCACAAAAATACGTCTATTCTTTTATTATATTCATGAAAAAAAACAAAAAACATTTGTGATTCATCTCCATTGACCATTTCCCATTTGTCTCTTCTGATTTCCACCTTTTGGCTGACCAGGCCTGCTCTCCTCTTCGTCCTCCTCTCCTCCAGTCTCCTCTCCTTCTACCACACCCGGAGGCCCCGCCCTCTCCGCCAACTCCAGCCCATTGAAGGATGCTACATCCCCAGCAGCATCTCAGCCTCGGCCGGTCCGCCGTGCACCTCAGGGCCCCCAAGCACTGATGCCTCTGCCCTGCAAGAAGGCCGAGGGGTTGCAGTACAACAACTTCAAATGTCCGGAGTGCCAAACACAATTCTCTGGCAAGGCTGAGCTGGTCACGCACTTCCAGCAGATCAGAGCTGCTCCCAACTCAGTGAGTGTTGGTGGTGAGAGCACAATATATTTCATGCTGGTTTCCATCGTTGGTCACTGATTGTTGCATTTTATTTTCCTTTCTTTCTGCTTCAGACATGTACGCAGTGCTCACCTCCCATGATGCTGCCAAACTCGTGTGCTGTGTCCGCCCACCAGAGGATCCATAAACACAGAGCGGCCCATGTCTGTCCCGAGTGTGGTGGGATCGCACGGCAGGCCAGCTTCCAGACCCACCTGGAGGAGGCCTGTCTGCACTTTGCCAGGCGCATTGGCTACAGGTGTGTAGACACTTTTCAAAACCGTTGTTATCATTTCACATGACGACTACAGTATCCAGCCTCCACTTAGGTCTAAACTTCAGTTTCATACCTGATTGACCTATTGTCTAGGTGTATAATGTACAATGTACCACAATGTACCACAACCAGTGATTGTTTTCATGATTGATTGATTAGCTGATTATTTGTTTGGTCTGTAGAACATCAGAAAATGTTGAAAACAGCCCGTCACAATTTTCAAAAGCCCAAATTGATGATGTATTCCAATTGTTTGTTTTGTCCACAAACAGTGGAGAACCTAGTAATATTACATTTACTCTCATAGACATAGTTAATAAAACCAGCAAATATTCACATTTGAGAAGCTGAAATCTTTTAATTACTTCTGTGTCTGTCTATTTTGTACTTTTGTGTCAATATATTACATTATATGCATCTGCGTATATGTGATTATGTGGTCTGCATTGGAGGTTTTAAGGTGGACACGTATCTGAACATGAATTGGAGGAAATGGAGGTTTAACGCATCACATTCTGCTTTGTCAAGGTGCTCGAGTTGCCAGGTCGTGTTCGGAGGTTTGAACTCCATCAAGTCCCACATTCAGACTGCTCACTGCGAGGTCTTTCACAAGTGCCCCAGCTGCCCTATGGCCTTCAAGTCCTCCCCCAGCGCCCAGAGTCACATCAGCACCCAGCACCCAACGCTCACTGGAGGACAGGCCAAGTACGTGTGCTGCTTCTATCAAAACATACTTGGGACATTTTCGACCCACGTGCAGACAAATATTCTCAGACGATGTTGGAAAATTACAGTCACGTTTTGGAAAAAGATCCCTGAGATATAAATCCCTGGTCTGTATTTTTGTTCTTTTGCAGAATGATCTACAAGTGTGTGATGTGTGATACGGTTTTTACCCAAAAACCCTTGCTGTACATGCACTTCGACACTCATTTAGCCAAGCAAAAAGTGCATGTGTTCAAGTGTCCTGACTGCACTAAGCTCTACGCCCAGAAAGGTTCAATGATGGAGCATATTAAGGTGTGTTGTTTGCAGAGTAAATAATCAGATATTAAATATTTTAGTTATGAAAATATGATAGAAGATGTATCTTGTCATTCATAAATGAGCCTTTTGCCTTTATGTGTTGCCCATTCATTGCTTTCTACAGTGACTGTGGTGTCAACTAAGGCATATAGCAATTCTTGGATCGGCCTTAGCAGGGTTCCTCTCTGGTGACCTTGTCCTAAGTTCTATACCAAGTACAGCAGTTATTTTAGAAATGGATATGAGTTTTTGTGAACCAGTTGGAGTAATTGGTATTTTTTTTAGAGGTTAATGAATTCACTTGCTCTGTATGCCCTATTGTTCTCTCACACTTTTCCTGCCGCCCACCTCAGACCGCTCACAGAGGCCCATCAGCCAAACAGGAGTCTCAGTCCGATGCCTCTAACCCTGCCTCATCTCCGGCCAACACATCCGGTCCCTCCGGCCTCAAATCAAAGTCCTCTGGAAAACCTGATAACTCCGACGGAGAGGACTGGGGGCGGGAACAGGAGGAGGAAGAGGAGGAGGAAGAGGACGACGATGACGATGGGGATGAGGACTACGAGGCTCCAGGGGGTCACTCGACCTCTGCAGGGGGCAGCAGTCATCCCAGTGCTCCGACTGAGTGGACCTGCCCCCAGTGCCAGACCACCTTCACTGACAACGAAGACTATCTGAGTCATGTGAAGATGGAGCACGGCAAGGTGGGACATTACTATTATTTATTTTAATCTGACTGTATTGAGTCCAGTGAGTACAGTTCGGGAGGGCACTGAGGTTTTTAACATTTCAGCACACAAACTGTTTAACCAGCTACTTGTATTCTGTGGATGGAAAGTGACCTCTCATAGTTCATTGTAAAGCAGGAAAAGAACCATCCATATGTGGAGGTGGTGGTTGTTAATTTCCTCTCTGTACTGTAGCGCATTTGACTGAGATTGAATGTCTTTTTATCTTATCTCTGTCTGTCTCCCTGTGTGTGTTTGTGTTACCCACTATAAAGTTCCCTTGTCGTATTTGTGGAGGCACGTTCAGCACGTCTTCCAGCCTGAGACGTCATGAGCGCGTCATTCATGAGGGCAACAAAAGAGTCTTCCATTGCCAGTGAGTCACTTAAGCTGTCATCAAATACATGTTTTGTCAGACACAAATTGACCCAATACTATTATGTTATGGATTAATTTTTTGCTAAAAGGTAGTTTTCAATGGTCGATTTACTATTTAGGCATATTAATAACTATTTTAATTCTAATTCTAGGGTTAGACTGATAAATCAACCCCGCCGATATATCATACATTAGCCTATTGCAGATATATCGATATCATGTACATATCAGCCTGTAAATAATGAGAAATTGCAGTACAGAAATACTAAAATAATCTAAGGGATCTGTATCATATCGTATGTTTAAAAAAAAAATACTATTGGCCTAAATATCAATATCAGGAACTCAAAAAAACAGTATCAGTCAGGCTGTATTAATTAGGCCTAGAATTTGTTCAATCTGGCGTAATCTCAGTGCTGGATGAAGTAATTCAACTCTGCGTAATTTATTTTTCAGATACTGCACAGAAGGCAAACGCACCTTTGGCAGCCGGTTCTTACTGGACAAGCATATTCGGCTTCATCACAGAACCACGGATGGACAGGTGAGTCGAGACAGCGTTACGGACTTCTCTCGTTTCCTGGACATAAACAGGCTCTTGTCTCAGTTGTAGTCTGAAGCCATGTCACATTTCCTCACTAAACGGTAATTATAAGCAAGTTTTCTTCATGTAGTGTTAACAATAGAAAAGCTATCAAATCCTTGTTACTGCACGTATTGCATCATTTCCTGTTAATATTGAAGAGCAAAAACAGCATACTGTAATGCATATGTAAGGTCGTACATACTATATACATTTAGTATGTGAAAATGATGCAGTTGTTTGTATGTTGTTGGATGTGTAAATTATGTAAGTTGTATATTGTTATTAATTATGTACAGGAGGGAATTGGGAAACAGCAGTAGTGTTTGGCAAGATGTAAATTCCTCTTCTGCTTTTTGCTTGCCTTGTATGTCAATACCGCAGATGTTTATTCTGTTTCTCCCTTCTTGTGTCCTCAGGGACCACCCATGACTAGGAAGCGTGCAGCCACAGGGGGCGAAGGTCCAGGTAGCTCCTCAGAACAAGACGGTGAGGGTGCACCTCCTGGAGCCAGGGCAGGAGATGAAGAAGAAAACGCCACAGAGGACGGCGAGGACGGCGGTGGGCCCGCAAAGAGAACCAGGGCGTGCGTGGCATCGACATCGCTGACACCCGGCGAGTTAGAGGAGGAAGACAACATTTTCCGTTGTGTCCCCTGTGGCTTCTCCACCGAGGACGGGGCGGAGTTTCAGCGCCACATCCCCCAACATCGGGCCGACACAGCCTCCTTCCAGTGCCTGCAGTGTGGCGTCTGCTTCGCATCAGCCGGCTCTCTCAGCAGGCACCGCTTCATCACTCACCGCGTGCGGGACACCCAGAGTGACGCGGAACGGGGCACCCCGCGCGCTCACGGCTCTCCGGACGGCTCTCCTGCTGCCTCCCCTCAGGCGCTGGGTGAGGACGGAGACGGGAATCTGAGCTGCAAGGTGTGTGGCCGACGTTTCGACAAGGCCTCGGACCTCAACACCCACTTCAGGACCCACGGCATGGCCTTCCTCACCGCACACAAGACAGACAAGCCCCAGTAGAGGCGGGGCGGGGTGCTCTGAAACTGACAGATCTACAACGAGGAGTCGAGGGTCATGCCCGAGGTGATAGAATATGAATGTTGATCCTGAGATAAAAATAGAGCTGCTGCCTGTGCAGTCTTTTTTTTAAGCTACCGTAAACAGTTTTAATCTACGGCACCTATTCTGTGCGATTGTAACTGCATGTTTGATCATGTTACTGGTCACTTATCTGAACGCACCTGTGATCGTGGAACGGCTCTCAGCCCCCCCTCCCCAGTAAAACAGTTCTATATCAGCCATACTGTATCTAATTACGTCTTGTCCTTCCATTTCCATCACTCTCACTCTGAGTGTAGCCACCTGCCTGTTTCCTCATGTAACACATACTTTAGTACATACACCTCCCACTGTACTCCTGATAGCTGTAGTGCCCATATTTTTGTACTTCATATTGTTCATGATATTCATTTTTGTTTGCTTCAAGTCCACACCCGTTTTTCTGGCATTAGGCCACTTTCAACAGCTCCAGAGGCTGGTGTACAACCGACCTGAAGCAAAGATGTGACGACATCTGAAACATGACAGGAGCGTTTGGAGAATTTGACACTGATTTTTATGTTGCTATAATATTTATTTATATGAAACACATTATGACTCTTGGTATTTGTGTGAGTCGGTCGCGTCAAATCTTGCTAGACATAGTGCGATTTACGTGCAACAGAAACATGAGATGCAAATCTTGGAAAGCATCTCATTAGGAGACGAGGTTACCGGAGGTCTGTAACCTGTGTAGTGTGAATAATGTGTGATGTTAATTGTAATGCTAGAAGAAGAGAGGTCAGGCTTCCTGCCAGTAGTATATGTGTACGAGTTTTGCCATGTAAATACATATAATTACACTAAAAGAAAGCGTTCTGGTTTTAGTAACTTGTTATGATAATGTGAATACGTATAGTATTTGTACTTGTACTGTTCCCTTTTTTTTCCAAAACAATTTGAAGTTTAAAAGAAAAAAAAAGAATCCCCCCCACCCCCAGAGGTAGCTATACATTGTAATTACAAAGCAGAGGGAGAGTGTGGGGGTCGTGTTGTCTTAATGTGTATGAATACAAATGTTTATCTCTTTGAGATGGTTCTTTTTTATCTACAGAATCAGTGCTTGCTGTACTCACATTTCTTTTGTATGTTTCAAAAACCGCCTTCATGGTCACGTGATGGAGGCCTACGAGTGGATTTTTTTTTGTTTGTATCTTTTATATGTCATGCTATCATATTTATATAGCTCAATAGTGGAAATTTCATGTCATTTTCTTTTTCCATGGTTGTGGTCTGCTTGCTGAAATGCCATACACTTTTGTGCTGTTTCGAAATAAATGTGTAAAAGAGAGGATTGACTCGGTTTCTCTGCAGAGCTGAGGGTCACATTCAGAGCGATGTCTGCAGCTTCTTTCTGTTAACAAATAGGACAGTTTTCAGATCTGTTCATATTACATTCACTTGTAATTCATATTATTGACAAGACTAAGCCACAAAGTACAGCTGAGGCAGATTTTTTTTTTTTTGCAGGTCATAAACCGAATTATTGGACAATTAAAAGTTTGACCTGATGGTGGGGCTAGAGGAAAAGTTAATGGACCACCAAAGTTATGATGATTAATATCTGGTGCCAATCCATGTTGTAGCTGTTGAGATATTTGTTTTTCTGGGTAAGATATAAACTTTGACCTGCTGGTGGCGCTAGAGGAAAAGCATTCATCCTCTGGGGACCATTAATGTCTGTACTAACTTTCATAGCAGTCCATCCAAGGGTTGTTGACCAATGTAGTGGATTTTTCTGCAGAATAAATCTACATGTTCCAAAAACATGAGTCACATCCATTTACACAGTTTACTCTGTTTGACAGTTCTTTCCTCTTTAACATGGATTCATTTTACCACTAAGTGGGTTTTTCACAGCCTGGCTCCACCCCCTCCAGCTCCAGCCCAGTCTTGCCCTCAGTGGCCTCCTGACATGAGACCTGGAGCTCAGACGGAGTGGGAGGATGGTGGACTTCAATCATCAGCTCGTAGATCAGTGTTCCCAGCAGCGCTCCGACACAGGGAGCCACTATAGGAACCCACCACCAGCCTCCTCCAGCCCTGCAGACAGTAGGGTAACGTTCAACCTGGGTTTTCCAATTGTAGTCATTAATGTGGAGCAACAAAGTGGACATTAGTAAAAGGCTGAAACTACTAACTTGAAAACATCCGCTCCCCAGCCGGCGATGTACGTAAACAAGCGAGGCCCAAAATCCCTGGCTGGGTTGAGGGCGTAGCCGCTGTTTGAGCCCATCGAGATGCCAATAACCAGCACCACTGCTCCCACCAGGACAGGCTGAAGACCATCAGGGAGGAAGCTGTTCCTCTGGTCCCCGAGAGCCAGGACACACAGCAGCAATGCAGCTGTTCCTATCACCTGGTATAACATGGGAATATGTTGTATGTTATCACCATGGTTGTTCCCAGACGAGAGGCCAACAGATAAATCCAAGTTAAAAGAAGTACCTTTAACTGTTTCAGCAGCTATAAAGATTTCATGCAAGTGGAACATGAATTATGAAAAAGCAGTAGCGTCTCTGAATAAGTCCAAGAGACTATTGAGAAAAGTAGAGCTTATGTTTCACCCTCGTGTGAGTAACAGGCCTTTAAACAGTATCTGACCTGGTCTACGACACCGCCCCACACACTGAGGTAGTCAGCTGGATAGGTGGAGAATATGCCTGCTGTAGCCGTGGGACCCGACACCGTCAGCTCACCTCCACTGTATGCATGGATGGCATCTGTAGACATCAAAAAAAAAAGAAATACATGTGAACCACATCATTCCACTGTCTGACATGTTGCTTCATTATGATGAAGATGGGCACTGTTGTTAATTTCAATCTCACATACAGTCCTCCTGCCAGAAATACCAACTGGAGCACCAAACGTGTATTAATTCACAGCTGAAAATAGTCCCCAAACAAATGCATCAATGAATCCAATTTAAGTAACATTTGCTAATAATATACAGTGCCAGCTGTTTTGGAAATTATTTAACCTTTTTTTCCTTTTGAAATATAAAACTACATCTACGGTGTGTTTTTCTTCAGTAGGAATGAATATGTTTGGACTGAATGCCACAGACAGGGTTATTGAGAGGTTGTTGGTTTTGGTCTTCTCAGTCATTTGTTGACAATTAGAGAAATAGCACAAGTCTTGTCCTCGAATACAAATAGTCTCCTTGTACCCATAGAAAATGTTTTGTGTTTCTAGTGTCCTATGGTGTGATTGTGATTGCAGTGAAGGAAAAACTCACCGTAGTACTGCAGACCAACCGTTGCTGCAGCCAAAAAGGCTCCAAGCACTTGGAAGAAGACGTAGAAAGGCAGCTTCAGCCATGGATGTCTGCCCAAAACACACAAGCTCAGAGAAACAGCAGGGTTCAGATGGGCACCTTGTTAAAAGGAAATAATCAAGAGTTCAGGTCTGACATGAAACATAACTTAAAAATATTTTTTTTGTCTCATGAAATAAACTATTAATAAATATATTAATAAATATAAATAAATAAACAATTATTCTTTTACAAGCATTTCTCATGTTGTGCACAAGCAGCTGAATTTCTCCATTCGGTGCGTCACTTTACAACATAGGGACTGTAGAAAAAATATTAGGGGTGGAGAAGGATTCAGAAAAGGGGGAGAGTTTGGTCATTTTCCTTTTGGCTGAAAGTAGGGTGATCTTGACTTTTTAGTGAGAGCAGGAGTAGGTCGTATTTTTTTTTCCATGTCCTAAATCTATATTTTTAAGTCTTCCTTTGCAATAAAGTTTATAGTTGCACCTTACTTGCACCATGTACCATGGTTCACAAATGTGGACTTTGCCATATGCAGAGGGCAGCAGTTCTGCCTCTGTATCATTTCTTCTTTCTTTTTCTTTGTACATTGTTGGTGCACATTAGACGTTCCTTTAAAACAGTACTCCACTGGTTTCGCATTGCACTCCTGAACAGTTGAAAGATCAAAATTGATGCAGCTTTTATTCCAAGGACACCTTTTCTTTGAAAAACCTACATTACCCACAATGCAACTCAGTCACTGATCTTCAATTTAAGATTCAGGTGTGTGATGTTACTAGCAGCTAATTTAGCCTTGAGCTGTTAGCCTCAAGCTGAGAGGAGAAGAGGTCTGCTAAGCTCACTTCTTTCAAACTGTGCACCCCCAGATTTTTTTAGAGGTTTCAAACCAAAATAACATTTATCACATTTCACTCAGCTCCCTTTTTTTATATATGCAGTAGGACTCTACACCTGTAAATAAATCAGTGGAGTTCCCCTTTTAAGATATTGTGGTTTACATTGGGATTCAAAGAAAACATTAAAACCCTGGGGAGTGAAACAGAACTGTTCTACAGTCCCTTACCTGACACTCCACGAGACACAAAGACCCCAAATGTTACTCCCAGAGCAAAACCCAGATTGATCGACAGGTACTGTCCCTTCTTATCCTGAGTTGTGGTCACCTGGGCAACGGAGCCACATCCAAACAGCTGCAATTGCATGAGATGAGGAGTTGTCTTAACAGAATATAATACTTTATACAATAACCGTACTGATCCAGATATCTGAATCCACATGACTCTACGGTGCATTTAAAAACTGATAATACCTGTGAGATTTACTGATTTAGTCACTGAAATAATAACTAAAAAAAAGATGTTTATATCTTCATTATACAGTTAACACAGAATCTTGTGACACAGGTAAACAACAACACAGTGCTGACCTTGGTGTCATCTCCATTTTTATGAACTTAAATTCTAAGGAAACTGCTTTATGATTTCTGTTGTAAATGTTGATTGCCCTGGTGAAACAGTCATTACATAGAAACCTACGAAAAAACAAAACCACCCAAACCTCACCAGCAGAGACAAACAAACATCACTGTCCATCCTGAAATCAACGATGATGGTTTTCTGCATCGCCCTCTCTCTTTTATCTTCCCCCTTTTTACCTCACCCATCCTCCCCCTCACTCACTGTCACACTCTCTTTCATTCTGTTTTCCTTTAGGGCCAAAGTCCTTGGTTATCTATTGTGAAGACTCACTAGCTGCTTCAAAGCAAGAGTAAGCATGTGATAGTTTTAGGAAACTGTTATATACATGATGTCGAGTTTACTGATAAAGTGAGACTTTGGATGAATTGGCAAAGTTCAAGTTAAATTTTACAGCTTATTAAATTAAATGCAAAAGCCTGCATTTGCTGGAAAAGACAAAGATGAAAAGGAATCGTCTTTTCTAAATTGACTTTAGAGGGTGAATCCTTTGCTGTGCTCACACATTAGAGAGATACACATGTAGTTAACCTCTCTTACCTTAACCTCGTGCAACTCACTTAAATTTAGATGCTTAAAAAAAACCAAAAAAATACTCACAATCAGGATGTAGACTCCAAGGCATTCAGCCATACACTCCCTGATCAGCTGGTTTCTGATCTGACACTTCTTCAGCAGCCTCTCCATCCCCGAGGTTTCCTCTGCACCGTCCGGCCACAGGTGAGCTTTCAGAGCTGGGACTCCGTCATCAGGTGGATCCGAACCGCAAAACACTGCAGCCACTGCCTCACTGAGCAGAGTTTGCCCTTTCATACTGGAGCCGTGGTCTACGTCACACACTTTATGGCACAGCTGAGGCGGTGGAGTGTGTGCAGGTAGGAGAGAAGAGTATTTCACTCTGTTGGACATCTTTTTATTTTAGTTTTTAAATCTAAATCACAGCAGGCATGATTACAAAATACTTCATCACACACAAACTGGACTCTAGCAAAGAGGCTTGATAACACTCACTTGGTAGCTTAGCTCTCATCCCACCTGGTTGGAATTGGCTCTGATTGCTCCTCTCATTTGATTGGTCACCACATCACTTCTTCTCTGAATGCAAACAGGATCTGATGCCACTCTTCAGGTGACAATTCTTCATTTAAATCTTAAAAAGTGTGTCCCAAAAATTAAGCAGAATGTACATATTTCTTGTCCTTTGTGACATATTGTGTCTGTTTAATTGACCACAACACAATAAAGATGATAAAAAACAGCAATAAGCAGATAAGAGCGCTTTTGCTGTGGATTTCAGGTTTATTGTATGATGTATTTAAATGTGCTGGCCTGGTCTGGTGCAGTGGTGCATTTTACTGCCAACTCAGTTTAGATTATACAAATCCAAAAAAACTGTTACCACATTACAAATCACTGTAAGAGATAAAAATAAATGCCAGGAGATTATCATACTGTAATATTAATAAAATGAATGCATTTGATTGTGTAATAATGGAAAAGCAAAGTGTAGTGTAATAAATAAAGTAAATTTACAACAGGTATTTCATCTCTATTCTATTGTCTTAAATCATTTCCAGTGTAAAATAAGTTTAGAAAATGTTGCAAAACCCTCCTGACTTTTTTAATGACTTCAAAGGGGGATAAATATATCAGAAGTGCTGACATCATTTTTACGTGGTCTGTAAGCTGGAAACACTTTTTTTAACTCCTGGTGCAGAGAAATCAACAAAAGTGTACATCAAAACACAGACCAATATTACTGGCTGTGATATCTAATGCAGATCGTGGGTGAGTAGCAGAGAGTTGTGCCAAGCGAGGGTTGGCAAAAGTCAGCTGAGAGCTGGACTTGAATCCAGGTATCCATGTGCTAAAAAAAATTCAAACGGTTCAGAGAAACATTTTGTAAGTAATTTGCTTCTAAGAATTAATGCTTTTTAATCTAAATTTTTCTGTATGTTGAACAACAGTCACTCATGTTCACATTTACCTTTCTGCACATCATAGACTTGAAATGAAGGAAAGTGCTGAAATGTTCTTTATCATTATTTCTCATTGGACCTTTTGGAAGCCCTGTCTTCTCACTGTTTTTGAGATGGAAATAAAGAAACAGCTCCCCCACCCATTCAGACAGAGAAAGGGGATGATGTTTAAACGGCAGAGAATATTAATTGAAACCTTTTAAAAATGAATACCCGCATTAAAGGGAATTCATGATTATAAGAGCTTTATGTCCCAGAGAGGAACACAAACTTATAAGTAGCTGAGGGAGAACACCAGAGTTAGCACCATGCCATTTCATTTCTCCATGTTTATTAAAATGCTTTGCAAGGATGGTGCTCTCCAGAATGTCAGGGATGAAGCCAGTTTTCAGAGGAAAAATCAGGGCGGTGATATCTCCGCTCCCCTCTTTCTCATATTTCACACATGAAAGCGCTCCTTGAATTTTTACATTTTAATTGAACATGAATTATCATACTTTGTCTATCAGAGACATCTCTGTTTAACCACAAGGAAACCAGTATCCTGACCAATGCCACAGTAAAATATTCATTACATAGGAGCCTTTTATTTAATGGACATTCTTTAGAGGAAGAAATGAAAAAGGAGTTAGGACAGTGGAGAAGAGGAAAGTGGGTTAATGTGAAACAAGCTAAATAAGCTAGAGAGATAAGAATAAGTGGATTGCAGTCATGCATACCCCGCCTTGATAAATGAGCCACGCTGATGAGGACATGATAAGCTTGATTCCAGATTAGAGTGATCAAGAATGTTATAAGCTTGGTAGAAACAAGTCGGCACGCAAAGACATGACAAGAACAGAACAAGCTGCATTCGTCTTAGAGAAGGTGCTGTTTATGTTTCACTGGCATCTTATGTTGGAAATTCCCCCAAGTACAACAATATTATAGTTATTATATACACAGTGAGAAATCAGGTTAAGAGGGGTTGGATTTAAAATTCATACGCTCCTTCACCAAACGGTTCAATTGTTCCAGTTCCTGTTTATTCTGTACACGCTTCGCAGCAGCTCCGTCCAAACCATTTTGTTGCAGTTCTCTCACGCTGTCAAAGATCACTTCGTTTACTATCCACAAGTCATTCAGTGCAACGGCATCCGTTTCTGAGTATACATACTTTGTTTCCCCTTATACTGCTTTATTTGATGCAAGTGACCTTTAATATCCAAGAGGTTATTAAAGAATAAGAGTCTGATGTTAGTGTGAAAGATAAACCCCAACATCACAACCAGATAATGCTGCTAGAACAGTCAATTCTTTATCTAGAAAGAGCAAGTGTGCAAAAACACCATGAGTATAAAGTAAACTGGAGGAAGGTCTGTGATGTAAGGATGAACATTTACACACGACACAAAGATCTGTGAGTCTGAATCTTTTTCACACTGAGTATTTCTAAAGAAACGCCAGAGTTCACTCGAGAGTTAAAATCTCTTGTTTAGACTGCAGTGTTCGCTAGTGTCTGAAACCAGAGGATTAACTTAAAGTTCGCAAAAAAGTGTCTGACACATGAGCATTTTATTAACTGTAGAAATAATGCTAATATGTGACTATGTAACTTTTGCTTAACATTGGCCATTTAAGCAAAAACTCCTAAATAAGGTGAACTGAGTAACAATGTGTTTTGTCTGTTTCACTTACACAAAAATAACATGGGAAAAAACACTAGGTAAATATATTAAGATTTATTAGATGCATCACACACACACATCCATACAGGCCTGTCTACAGGACAATACAAAAATAAAATATGTAATTGTGACTTGTCCAGGTGTTGATGTGTGTCTTTGGGATGGGCCGCCTGTAGTCTACGTGTTCAGTTGAAAGCCCAGTGCTATCAACAGGCCAGTGACCCTAATCCAAAACAGTAATTTTGGCAACTGAAGGTCATGTATGTGTTCTGTCCATATATAGACATATCCTATAAATATGCCAACTCACAGGTCTACAGAAACACTCATATACTGAAACATTTTCAGTGTACAAAAGCTATGGTCAATAAGTCCAGAGAGTATACTTCACTTTACATGTTATTTAAACCCTCCAAAGAACTTGGAGAATAATGAGTCATAATCCCGCATGTCTGAAAAGGGGTGTTGACCACCTGGAATAAAAATAAGAATAAGAATAAGTGAAAAAAATATCCTGAAAACATGTATAGTGAATCAGCTGAGAGTGTAAATACACCCAGTGCCCCCCCCCCAATGCTGTACTACTTTTAAACTTGTTTTTTTTTATCATTAATTTTTTTGTGTTCATACTCAATTTTATCTCTATTTTTATTATCATCATCATTATTATTATTATTATTATTATTATTATTATTATTAGAGGGGATAAACTCACCTGGTAAAACTGAGCCGGTCCGATGGTCTGGACCCTCCAGGCCCGCAGGACCTCCTGAGCGCGTCACCGTGGTTTCCTCATTGCCTTGGCCGTCTCTAACTGTTCGCCTCTCCTCGACCGTCTGACACACAGGCACAAAACCAGAAAACCAGAATTACCACCTTGTGGTTGTTTGCCTCCACCAGCCAGTCAATTTGTAGTTTATATCTGTCTGTCCAGATAATATATGAAGTTCATTTTATTGAAATTAAAATTGATTAAATCAAATTAAATGTAATAAAATTTCAATTAATCTAAATTTCAATTAAGTCAATGACTATAATTAAATTTAGTTGAGTACATCAATTTCATTAAATGTAATTAAACAAAATTAAGTGAAATTAATACCCTGGGCATAAATGCTCAGAAAATTTAAGTTAAATTTACACGATCAAATTTGACTCAATTGACTTGATTGAATTCAATTGTGTGGAACTAATTAAATGTCCTTTATGTCCTTTAATTAAGTTTTAAATTAAAGAACATGAGTTAATGGCATAAAAAATCATAACTCACAAGTGGTAATATAAATAAAAAGCCATTTAGTGCACTGCTACTGTGTCAAGATATTATAAATGGCCTTACAGTACTAAGAGTGCTAATGTTTTTATGGTGTGTGGCCCTTGCAACAATCATTTCACAGTCCCTTACCCTCCCTATTACTATCATGGTTTTCCCACTGGGATAAAATGGGGAAATTTGTTTCTCCGTGTAACACTTGAAAATCTGCTGTGAAAGAATATTAACATATGATTGATAATACAACTCAGATAAACTGTTTCTCTCACCCCATCAGGTTTCACCACCTTGGTGATACTGACTGACTGGAAGAATGATCGGATTCTGGGCTGGTTCGGTGCCTGACCAGCAGGTGGTGTCAAAATCTGGTCAAGGCCCCCAGAGGACACTGCAGAGTCCAGATCTGGAGAGAATGGCTAATTAGTTGGATACAAGGCAAAATCACACAGTACAATCTCTTTTTCTAAAGGATTGAAAATATCCCCTACCTCTGTCTCCTTTGTGCTCCTCCTCTGGAGCTTTCTGTGGCCCCCGTCTCCAAATATCATTGAACTTAAAAGACATCCAAGAGTAGTTTATACATAACAGTTAACAAAGTTAAAGTTGCCCTTGAAACAAAATCGTGATGAATAAGTCCCATTCACCTTGGAAAAAGGGTGGCCATCAATTCTGGGCTCTCTAGAGATCCCTGGTTGAGGCCCTCGTAGGCCACTGTCAGGGGTTTTCAACATAAAGTCTCTCAGGGGATTCCCACTGGATCCCCCTCCTCCTATCTCTGCTTTGTCCTGAGATGGTGGTCGCATGATACTGGGAACACCTAGAACATAAAGGAAACAGAGACTACAGCTGAGAAAATTAGAAAATAAGAGAACAAAATTAGATGACACAGGTCTTCACTTTAAACCTGGATGGTATCTTCCCCCCACAACTGAAATCATATTTTGATTCAAGGGTTGTCAAATCCGGATTAGTGCACAGACGCATGTGGCATCACCTTTTTCCAACTAAAGCAGAGAGAAGGGCACAAACAAGAACACATAATAATGGATAATAATCTTGAATACATCATGGCTCAGTGTTCGTACCAAATTGTCCAGATTCTGGCTGTCCATCCCAGCGGCCCATCTGGGAAAAGATCTCCTCCATCTCCCTGAGGACGTGGCCAAACACTGGGGGCTCCTGGATCCTCATCCCGTCTGGACCAAAGCTGAAGCCAAACCTCCAGGCACTGTCAAAAGGGTCCTGCTGGTCCCCCCGGTACCCATCATAGTAGAATCCATCCTCATCGTCCTCCTCATCATCATCATCATCATGAGTCATAGCATCGAAGAAGGGGTCCCTGACACATTACAGTAAGCAACATGGATGAATGTTCATGTCATTAATGTGTATTGACCGATTAATGGATCCCAAAGCCCTCAATCTTATTAGACCCCAGGTCACTCTCGGTCTAAATAAAACAGCTACCACGCGAGCTGAGGCACCCCTGTGGTTATCTTGGCAGAGAAGCACTAATCTTGACCTTTCTGACAGAGCTGAGGGTGTCTAAAGCTGTTTCATTACCTAACTATCCCAGCACAACACGGACCGAGCTAACGTTAGCGAACTTCTGTTAGCTTGTGTTCTCCTCTCCATAAACTTACCTTCTGCCACGATGATGGCCTCCAGGAACTGCGAAGAACCCACGAAATAAATCAAAAACACTCATTTAGTGACAACTGCTTTGTACAAACCTAAATCATAACTAAACAAACTATATATCTACACCATCTGGTACCAACGGTAGACGGTCACAGTTGTCAACAATGTCGTAAAGTGTTCTGGATACTTCCCGAATGACGTAAGCAGACGTAATTCTACGTTACCGTAAATCCATCTCGAAGACGAAATGCGACATCTAAAAAAAAAGTGAGATGTTGGGAGGTCATGACAGTTCAAATGGGCGCAGATTATCACCCGTCGACATTGGTACATTGTACATTTACTCAAGTACTGGAGAAGTACAGTTTTGCGTCTAATTTACTTTGTGTACTTCTAGCGTTACTTATACTTCGACCTGCCAGCATATAAAATGTCAGTGGTGGAATATTACCAAGTACATTTATGCAAGCACTGTACAGTTTGGACGTACTTGTACTTTAGTTGAGTATTATCTTCTGTTACTTGATACTTATATTAAATTTTAGCTCTACCTTGAATACACATCCCTCTTACACGTTAATGTATCACAAATAATATCCCAATAATATATATGCAACACTGAGTGGGTCATTTTGCATAATTACTACTTTTAATCTTAAAGTAAAATTTGATGATAATACCTGTATTTGGATAAAAGTTGTAATGCAGGGGCTTTACTTGTATGGGGTATGTTTATACTGTATATATTATTTGTAAATTATATTCTTCCACCACCATAAAGTATGATGTACTGTTATAGAATACATCAACATACTGCTAACACGTCAAAGCAGGATGGACAATATTATATCAAGTGGTTAAAATTTGCTCCATCTTGGCCAAAGACAGCATCAAGTGCTGCTAACATACTAATGCAATAAAAAAAAAAAATCTGACAGGGGCTATTCTGCTGGATGAGCACTTTACTCAGGTGAATGGACATTCACTTTCAGAAATACCAACATGTGAAAGTCCTTCGTTCAAAATGTTACTTCTTCTATAAACTAATACTGGTTAATTACATGTCCTGGGTTTAAAAAGTATAATTTTCCTTCAGAAATATGGTGTTGTATAAATATACAGTAGAAAAAACCAAACACTCAAGTACATGCAACTCAGAATTGTAAATAGGTACAGTACACCCGCTTGAGTACATGTACTATACTTTCCAACACTGCTTTTTACTTCACGTCTGATAATTTAATGCCCTAACTATAATATCTCATGAGGAAAACAGGACAAATGTCATGACATTCTCCTGTCAGGACCAGAATCAGAATGTAAAAGGTACAAATTTAACAAGGGAATATTCATCTATTTAGGAAACTGGCAGCAAAACTGCCATGTAATTGGCATCCTCCGTATATGGCAGGTCTGTTCAGCAGATAGCTGTCAAAATCACATAGACCAGGTTCATTTAGATGTAAAAAAGTGCATCCAAATCTTGTAAACAACAAAGAAGAAACAAATCTCTGGAGATGTGCTGTGTTTGGAGTTTAATTTGGTACTGCTGATCCCCTGGAGTCTGTTAGATAACTCAGGCCTATAACAGAAACCAACCCCAAAGCCTCTGAGTCAGATGGTTTCAGTTGTGTTAAACACTTGATGGCACAAGCTTCTTTTTACAGTGTTTGTCAATTCACCAGCCTTGGGCAGCGTTCAGCAACACACACAAACACTGAGCATCACTGTCAAACCACTGGAAGATGCTGCTGCTGTATTTACAAGCCACATGAGAAACAAATATAGTTTCTTAAAAGACATTCACATCCAAAATGATGAAAATGTCTTTTTCTCGTTTATTTACTTAATATTTATATATTTTTACAAAATAAAAAAAATATATGAAACAAAAAGCTAACAAGTCTGCAAGGATTTGAGAAAGAAAAGGAGAAAGCCATCGAACAAACAGGGACTACAGTACTTGTGTTTTTTTTTATATATGTACAAGACAAGTTTATCCATTTAAATTTTTTTTTAAAACGCACAGTACAAAAAGAAAAAAATAAATCACTGACAAAAAAAAAAAAAAAAAAAAAAAAAAAAAAAACCCATAGTACAATTCTGTCCATCAGTATTCAATGCTGCAGTTTTCCTTACAATGTCAGGGGACAGGCGGTGGAGCAGGGAGGAGGTGGGGGGGCCTCAGAAACAAACAAAATAACACACACTGGAAGGCAGACTGGGTGTGTATTGGCCTTGGAAATCATTCTAAACATCTCTTGCAGAATAGGTGCGATCTTTATGCAACATATTTATAATTCATGGGAACAGTTATTGTACAGGTGTTGGATAATGAAAAACCCTGTGCTAGGCAAAAAACAAAGCACAGTACACAACCACGGCCCCTGTGTGTACAAACATGCACGCAGTCACATGACAAACACACTTTCCTCACAGTCCAAGCCAGTGAGCTCGCTTATATGTCTTTATATATAATATATCTATATTTGGTAAAAAATAAACTTCACAACTCTACCAATTTAGAGAATTGTTTCTTCAAACTTAAAATGACATAAAAATGAAGAAAAAAAAAAAAAAAAAAACATTTAACAGCAATTAATCAAACTACTGTGTTTGGATATTTTATGTGGGAGGGAAGTTTCCACCAAAATTAAGGAGTGGGGAGTTGAGGGTGAGAAATACAAAACCAGCCTGTCCCCCCACCTTCAGATATTACATCATTCCTCCCCATCAGCAAGAAAAAAAAAGGGGGGAAAAAGACCAAAAAAAAAAAAAAGCACAGGAAATGTTCATTCTTTTAGAAAACAGTTCTATGTTACATACAAGTGAAAGAAAAAGGGGTGGGGCGGGGGGATTAACATGATACAAATTCCCAACACTCAATATTTCACCTCTTGACGGTGTATTTCTATAACCATTTAGCTCCGATCTCCCCTCTTTTCTAAGCCCCTCCTGTCCCTCCCACCCATCCATGCATCATTACAGTGCTCGTTCTCTAGGCACAGCACCTCCTCTGACCGCAGTCAGAGCTGCAGGAGTGCTGGGCCAAGAGACTGGGGAGGGAAATCTTTGCAGGAGGAAGAGGGAGTTTATATGTGGAGACTGTTTGCGGAAGGAGTGATGAGCCCCCTCCTAGCTTCTGTCAACAGTTGGGGGTGGGGGGGCCCAACAGCGGATGTTAGTTAGCCCCCCAGTTGTAGCTGTTGTATGCCGACTTGTTGATCTGAGACTTCTGCTGAATGGAGGCGTTCTGGCTACGCTGCCCAGTGCCGCTCTGCAGAGGGAGGAGAGAGTTCAGTGAGCCGTCACATCATGCCATGTGTTTACTCAAATACTGTGCAGCTTAATGACACGACGAACCTCTATACACTTTATGATTCACCCGCCAAGGACAATTTTAAATGGCACTGTATGAGTTTTTAATGGATATACCCATCAAATAAATGTACAACATATGCTTACCCTTGTGTATCGGTGGCTACACAGGCATGTATAAGGCATTCACATGCAACATATTAATCTGAACTGAAAAGCGTAACCTGTATACATAACATCGGTTGCATTAGTTCGTCCTATGTAACAATGTTTCTGTGTTTTATGTTCATCTTTCTTCAGTACTTAATGAATATTCATCTTTAAAATTAAACCAATAATGGCATGTAACACTAGGTGTTATACATTTGGACCCTTTATGAAAATCATCTAGGCTTCCACACCAACAAATATATTTTGTGGTACTAGATGTGATGTGAGGACGACTTCAATAGCTATACTAATTTTAAATCTGTCTGCTGATTGTGAACTGCCAAAAAAGCTCAAAATCTCATTCGTGTAAATGATGGATATATTTATGCAAGATCATTTTGCCACTCAGGTTGTGTCCTACTTTTTATATTTTGGCAGTTCCTCATTAAAAAAGGAGTGAAACATAGAACCCACACTGCATTGCAACTTTCTCCCTTGTAATATTAGCGTACATGAGACCTCTTTTTCTGACCAGCTGCACTGAACTACAGGTGTGAAAGGTGCACCGACAGATGGAAGCAAACAGAACAAGCATGTACATTACCTGTCCGTCCTGCTGCAGGTGGTGGTGCAGAATTTGAGAATGGGGTTGTTGGTGCGGTGCCAGGATGTGCATGAATGGGGCTGGGGCGTAGCCAGCGGCAGCCGGGGGGTTGATGGGTCCCCCACTCCCTAAAGCCGAGGGCAGGCTGAACGAAGCTGCCGGCGTGCCAGCGTGGAAACCCTGCTTCTCAAACGACTGCAGGGAGGAAGAGAGAAAGAACAAACATGACATTTTTTTGCTTGATTCAAACTGTATTTGGCCAGTCTCAGTGACAACCTAAAACACAAAGTAATAATTTAAACGCAGTTTTATCATATGCCATTACCATATGGAGAGAATAAGGGTCCATTCCTGTGAGAAAGGGTTTAGAATATTTATCGAAACATTCATGTTCTGTAATTACCTGCGTCTTTGTGTAAACAGACCCTGAAATATCTGGTACCCCCGTGTTGCTTGATGTCACAGAGACTCCTGCAGAGACAGGGGAAACAGGACATAAACTTAGTCCAAAAACTGGTCAACTGAACATGTAAATGGGACTTTGTCACTTAGCAAACCATGACCAGCCACATGGTTATGAGATTTTAATCTGCATAATTATTAAATGGTGTATTAACCACAGGGAACCTAATATCTGTAATTCTATAAACACTTTATATATGTGTGTATGAACACTTTCTGAGAGTGTCTGAGAAAAAAATGCTTTCGTTTCAAAACAAAAGAGAATCCTGGGAAATTTCAGGTATAGTATCTATGTCATCATAAGTTCATAGATAATAATAGTAGAATTTCCCTTTAATGACGACAGAGACAGGGTGAGGGGATGAAGAGGGATGAGATGAACTGGAGGAGGGATGAGGAAGGTGGTGTAGCAGTGTGTCAGTTCCAGTCAGCCACAGTGGTTTAAGCCTGACTGTATCTGGTGGTTACTGCTCAGGTTGTTCTGGCACACACTGACCCCCTGTATCGCCACGGAGACGTAGAACAGGGTCAACTGGTGTGCAGAAAAAAAAAACCCCAAAAAAACTCACTTTCAAGTCTAGTGCCGTTTTCATGACAAAATGTTAGTGTTTTTTTTTTGTGCTTAGAGGAAAGATTTAAAAATGTGTTATGATTTTTCCACATGTTCAGTCCTAACTGCAATTTTCCTACTTCTATTGAGTGTACAACGCCTGAAGGAATGAGCAGTGTATTCTTTATTAGGACTTCAATTAATTATTATTCTCATTAATTTAGTTATAGATTAATAAAAATGGTTATTTTCCCAGAATAAACACCAACCTATAAAATAAAGAAATATCAAAAAAACAAAAAAAAACAAAAAAACAAAAAAAAAACAACCCCATTGCAATTTCCCTGGCATATCTAAATCGCTTGTTTTGATTGACCAATAGTCCAAAACCCCACAGGTATTCAGTAAGCCATCAGACAAAGAAAACCAGGGAATATTCTTATTTGAAAAGTTGGTACCAGTAAATTATCAAATTGTTATTAATTTTCTGTCAATCTACGACATGATTAACTCTTAACACTGCATACAAGTCTATGCATTTCATAACTATATCTTTTGGCACTCATGTTTTCATAGGTTTTGACAGCCTTTGTCTACAACTCTTGTGATTGGAAAAATCAATTCAAATGAAGAACCATTTGATGGAAGAGCTGCACAGTTGTTCTGCCATGTTCAAATCTATGGACACTCTAACAGGACGTAATGAAGACGCTGTGCCTTAAGACAAAGAAATAATTTGCTCTTGTGCAAGATTCACAGAAATACTCGAGGTTGGTGCCATTTTCTTCCATCATCTTGGTTGGGTACACAATCCCTAATTCTCATCACATTTGTCATGGAAATGCCACAATATAACACTCAAAATATCAGCAGAATTACCCTCAGGCACATCTTAACAAAGTAAATTTGTTTTCATTCCTGTACCCGATGTGAGTGGTTGAGTGCAGCCGCTTTTGATGAAGCTCTTCAAACTGAATATTCACACCCTGCTGTTATTTAAATCACAGCTTTATTATGATCAAGAATCGCACACATTTGTTGTCCTCTCCTGGGTTGTAATCTACTTCACCCACAGGACAGCGAGCTCGTTACTCTGGAGACGGACATACCAGCAATGACGACATGAGTGAAGAGCAAGCAACACGGAGGGAAAATGAGACAGCATCAACCAGAGCAACTCATCATCAGTTTATGGCAGCCAAAGCCCTTGTGAGCTGCCACATTTTGTCCATAAACCTGATAATTAATCAACATAAAACCAGATTGCATTGATGATGAGTGATCCTGGAAGACGACAGACAGAATGGCAGACAAGGCTTGTAAGAGAGGCAGGCTGCGTTGGACTGTCTAAAAGCGTATGTAGTGACGGGTCTTCCCACAGGCACAGCTCATCAGCGATGAGGCAAAGGAACGAGAGCAAAGAGGGGGAGAAGGATGGTTGGTGACACAAGGAGGAAGACGGGAGGGACAGGGTTTTTTTTTTTCTTTTTGTTTTAATTTGGCATGTGGCGGCACTCACCGACTCCAGGCCCGGTGACAGAGCTGGCTGGCTTGTTTTGTGCAGAAGCGGCAGCGGCCACGGCAGTGCCGTATCCGCCCTTACAGAAATCCCCACTCCCTGAAGCCTGGCCCACATCCTCATAGCCTGCAACAGTCAGACACACAGCCGCAGCCCACAGCGTTAGACACACCAGGCAGGGGGACGCAGACCTGCCTCAAATAGCATTTGCAAATAATTCATAGCGTTTGTTTGAAACTGTGTACCACATGGACAGGTTTTACCAAATTATGACAATACAGATAGTGTCAAGTCTGGTCGGAAACAATCCCAACATTTGAATACTTTGCTTTAATGATCTGAACTTTGACACCAACTGCATTGTCCTGTGTGGCAAAGCCTACCCATCCAGTACAACAAGCAGGTCAGATTCAACGCTAACCATCATTTGCAAGTACTATTTGACCCAAGTCTGAGGGGAGGAGGTGGGGGAAGTGAGGGGGCAGGCAGGGTGTGTGTGTGGGAGGGGAGGGGAGGGTGGGGAGGTGGAGAGTGAGCTTGAGTTGGGTGATGGCAGAAAGCAGCAGATGATGCAGCTTAGAACAAATAGGTGTTTGCACATGTGACCAAAGGCTGGCTATTGAGTGACGATTTAAAGCATGAAAATAAAATACAGCATCTCTGAAAAGGAAAAAAAGAATATAAAGTGATGGAGTGGATACCAGAAGGCCACTAGGAAATTATGAAACTGCTGAAAGAATATGGGCTCGAAGAGGAGTCATTAAGGAATATGGGAAGATGATGGGTGCTCCATTTGTAGATGTGTTTATGACGAACGTGTGTGCAGGAGATGGGGTGGATGGTGAAGCCCTTGGGCGAACTCCACTTTCTGAAATGAGCAAAGCAAGCCACGGAAGACAGCAGGAGACCGATAATCTAACCCCTCCGTTATTTAAACTGGTATAGCCGGGCACTTCTGATCAAGCCCCTCTTCTCTTTTCCATTTAGGCTGAATGGTAGTCCCATATATTTTATCATGAGAAGCGATTTAATAACAGTGGCAGACGTCATTATGAAACAGCTGAATTATTGAGTCATGTTCCTTGTGTGTGCAGGCAATGAAAATTGTGTACAAGATGCAGATGCATTTCCAATAGACACATCTAAACCTGAACAATATGCTCATGGTTGAAAACCCTCTGGTTAACTTTGACGCCGACAGTTCAAGTGAGAATCAACAGACAAGAATGTTTTATGATCCATTTACAACCATCCTGACAGAAGCAAAACAAATGCCTTTACACAAGCATCATGTTTATGCTTGCAGATGCTGCAGAGCTCAAATGAAATATGCACTCCACACCAATGACAAACCAATGGGCTCATTGTGAGAAACAGCACAGAGTTATTGGTATGCAAGTATGTATAGAGCAGGACCTTCATGACCTGCATGACCTCTTTAAACATGGCGTTTCGATATGGTTTAGTGTCTCACCAGTGCTGTATCCATGGGAACCATAGCCACTAGCCTGCTGGAAAGGTGTGGCTGATGCATTCACGCCGACATTCACACCGTGTTGCTTTGACGAGGTAGGAGCCACCTGGATGAAAACAAAACATGGTATGTAATTTCATCATGTCAGCTAGGGGAAAAAAAAAAAAAAAAAACAGAAACTGAAGAGTTGTGACCAAAGCTGCATAAGGAGAAAGGTCATGGAAATCTTGTTTTTTTCCTCTCATTTGGAATGTTTTTATAGCTGAAGAATGAGGAAATACTTGTTTAAATTTCAAAATACAGCCCGATACTTGCACTAGAGAAAAGGTCACATGGACATCAAAATCATCTACCCTTCTGTGGAACATTAATAGACACTGTTAAAATCCTGCCACCTGTTTTCGTTTTGATTTCATAATATGTCTATTCCTAAATGAGAAAATATTAAAAACACAAGAGCCAACTCAGGGTGGGAGCACAGACAGTACAGGAATCCAACAAGGTGGCAAACTTGTGAAAAGTGTTCTCACCGGAAACACAGCAGGTCCGTACTGGAAGGTATTGGGCAGGCCTGGCATGCCAGTGTAGTATGGGAGGCTTGTGTAGCTGTAGCCAGGCGGCAGCGCTGGGTTAAGGAAGGTCTGCTGTGTGGTGTGGTGTGTCTGGGTCTGGTTCTGTTGTGTTTGAGCTAATGTTGTGGCTGGAGCCGGGGATGATGCATCACCTCGACCAAACTTTGATAAGTCTCCTGCAAAGGAAAGGACAGAGTGTGAAATTACTAAAAAGGTATGAAAGAATCAAGACTGCAGGTAAGAGCAAGACTAGAATCACCGTCTTGCGGTTGCATGCCTCCGCCAACCAGCCAAGTTGCAGAAAGCGTTGAATAATGGCCAGAAGAGTTTTTGCAGAACACCATCATGTCACAGTGAAGTTTGACCATTTGGATATAAAATGTCATCACTTCATCATTTTATCTTATTAGACATTTTTGAAAAATTTTGTCATAATAAGTGTATGAATTTGTGAGGTCACAGTGACCTTTGGCCACCATATTCTAATCAGTTCATCCTTTAGTCCAAGTGAATGCTTGTGCCAAATTTGAAAAAAATTCACTCAAAGTGTTACTGACTTAACGTGTTCACGAGAACGGACAGACTGACTGATGGACAACCCGAAGCCTTGGCTGCTCTGGCTGTCACCAGCATGGAGGCATAAAAATGGTTACATCTGAGCTAAAGGACATAATGAAGAATGATAAAGAAAGGTGTTTTGGCTTATTGTGAGTCAGTAGGAAGGTGTTGAACCATTTATAAGCTGGATAGAATATTATTAGTTAATCACACAAAATGATTTATATTTATCCCACTGCCTTTTATCTTTGTAAGAGAGCATTCATTCATATCATATTGCCAACAGCAATAAACACTTAATACTGGAACCGTATTTATAAAGCCATGTGACCAATATTATCCTGATAAAGTCAATGTGTGACCACAGGTAGATTCACCGTCATCAGGTTTCGTTCAATGACCACAAAACCAGGATTTTTTTCTTTCTTTTTTTCTTTAAATTACATTTATGTCAGGATTATTGTATAAAACTAGGTATTCATCAGCTTATTCTTCAATGTGCAGCTAACTATTGAACAGACACAGTGAGCTACACTCAAAAAGTGCAATTGTTAGTGGATGGCTCACCAGAATAAGGGTTGCTCGTCAGGCTGCCCTCTCTGCCAGTCAGTGCTGTTGTGGGAGTTGCAAAGGGGATGCTGTAATAATCCTGAAAAGATAAGAAAAAAAAAAACATATATAAAAAAAAAAAACCTGATGTATGACTTGTGCATTATGTTTTTATTGCAGCAGTTGAACACTCACCAGCGGTATTCTTGTCTGCAGCATCTGTAGGTCATCATAGCCGTACACCTGAGGCTGAGAAAATGAAAATGGTGTTACTAACTATACCAATAAAGCAACATAAACAATCTGGTAAGCATGGGTAAAAATTTGAGATAGCTTTGAGACTGTCCTGAGTTGATCATGAACTTACAGGGTAGGCGTGCAGTAGTCCTGGTGCCATGATGTACGGGTTGGGCAGTAGAGGGGGCACTCCAGGTGGCAGATTTGGAGGCGCTTTCCCTGTATGCACAAGATGATACAAAATATGCAGAATGTATTGATTTTCTATTCAAGCCAATGCTAGTCAATGCCAAAGTAGTTTGTGCACTGTGAAAATGTATCCACTTATTTTCCAGAGTAAACTCAGGACATCAACTTCAGGAACAAAGAAGAGCTGTTCAATCAATCAGTCAAATCTCAGTTTCAGTTGATACCTAACACAGTCTCAGGTATACATGCGGATTCTGCCACATATCAGTTTTTACTGCATCAAATCAAGTGCTAATAATTCAGTGTTTCGGCTTGCTGCTGCAAAACCATTGCCTTTGCTTCTTCAGAACAAGAGGGGGAGAGGAGAAACGAGAGGTAGATTTTGGAGTGTTTTAGTCACTGAACTTTGCTGTGGTGGTGAGGGGGGATATAAGCCTGCCCCTGCAGCTGAAAAAAAAACCCTAGAGAAAACCGTAATTTCTCCCTAAACTGCATCAATACATGACAAGACTGGATAACACCACACAAGTGTACTGGCACAGGGAGCAGAGAAGAAAACAACTAACATGTGTGAAAAAGAGAGAGAAAAAAAGGACAAAAAGCTTCAGAGAACAAGCAAATCAAGACCAAGATGAGTCAGAATTATGGAAACCCTGCCAGTGATGCTGAGGAAATGGAAACCAATTCATCTAACCCCAGACAAATACATTGGGCTCTTATCAAATAAAGGGTCACAGTGTGTTCGCTTGTTTTTCTATTCAGAGACAATGGTCACAGTCAAAAATACTTTTTAGGCATTTTTTGGTATAGCTGCAGCACAATTGTATACAATCATCTCAAACAACCCCACAAAGTACAATAAGATGAAGCTATCCAGACAAGAGAAACTTTCCAAAACTCTGCCACTTGATCACACAATCAACAATAAAAGTTATATAGTTATATATCACTATAATTCTAATAAGAAAATTAGAGAGCTATTGATTACATGTACAGCAACACAAAACAAATAGCTCTAAATAGTTATAAAAATCACAGAAAAGCTCTACTCTATGCATGGAGCACAGAACAACTTTTGAGCAGCAATTTATAGTGAAGCAGAGTATGGAATCATATGAGCCTGGCAGTCCACCTTATTGGCAAGTTATCCAGAATTCTGTGGTCCTAACACAAATAAACAAAGCTACAACCCACTTAACTCACTATTGCTACCTGTATATTGTCATGGAAAAAATAAGGTATGCGAAAAAGACAATGTGAAGGAGAAAAACCTTCCACACTTTTAATTCTTGTTCAGAAGTTTCATAGCGCATAATTAAGATGAAAAATTGTCTGAAGGGGGATGTGGATATTTTCCACTGATGTATTTATGTTTATGTCTAACCTGAGGATGCTGCAGAACTGCGTGTGGATGACGAAGTAGCTGAAGAGGGAATGGCTGAAGCCGTCGTGGAGACTGAAACTGTGGTGGCTGCTGCAGCTGGGGCACCCATGGAGGCAGTGTTGAGGCCCATGGTCAGACTGCTGACGGGGCCAAGGCCAGAAGGGGCTGAAACTGTGGCAGAGCCGACCGAGGAGGCCTGGGGGGCCCCTAGGGACACTTGTGCAGCAGCAGCAACCGAGGACGAGGAGGAGGGGACCGATGAAGATGGCACGGCTGAGACGGAGGAAGGGAAGGAGGAGGAGTGCAGGCTTGAATCACCATCTACGCTGGGATGCTTTGAGATAGAAGGGATAAGAAAGAAAGATGCAGTCAGGACTGATGAAATTACATTTCCATTAGAGTGAATGGACATCTAATGTGTTCATCTGCCATCACAGGAAATGAAGCTTTTAAAAATGCTCATAGAGATGGTACACACCCCTGCATAAGCATGTAACACAACCATGCTTTCTGTTTGGTTAAAAAAAAAAAAAAAAATACTAATGCCATTTCAATGTTTACAAAAGCAAAACAAAAGATACAAAATCCACATGATGATATGTTCTGGTATTAATATGGACGTAAAATGTGAAAGACTAACCAGTAAGCTTGAGTTGGATGTCCGGACTGAAGATGGAGCAAGGCTGTTCTGTTGTGGTGGGTGAGAGCTGAGGAGGGAGAGGAAGGTTCAGAGCATGTTTCACTCATCACCAAATTACATCACATCTACTGATAATTGTGTTCACCAAGAGGTCATAACTTAAAATATTTTATTTCCTACTATATTATGCGTATTCATTTAGTTTCAACTCACTTGTTGTGCTGAGGAGGGGGAATGGTGCTTGGAGGCAGGTCTTCACTGTGCCCAAGAGCACTAAGGGATGTCTGATTGGATGTAGTCAACAAGGAGGCAGGACCTGAGCCGCTGTCTGTCAAAGTGCCCATGCTGGAAACCGATGCCGGCGTGACTGAATCAGAGGCTGGCTTGACTGATACTGCAGAGCCTGCTGCAGCTGGGGAGAGAGTGATCAGGAAAGATGTGTGAGCTGCATATGTGTCAGACAATGCTTGTAATAAAAAGAGCTTTGTAAATAGACGCTTACCTTCCACAGATTGCGTTGCTTGTATTGAACTGAAGCCATTCTGTAAAACCAACAATGAAGGTGAGCTCACAGGTTTCTATGGAAACAGGCCATTGATAAGAAGTTGAAGAGTGTTGGGCTCTTGGAAACAGTCACCAAAAAGCTTGTTTGATATGCAGAGCATTTTAACTACAGGTCAGGTTTGAAACCAGCAGAGCATTACAATGAGCACAACCTAATAAAACGAAAAGAGCTGGAACAATGAGGGGATGGAATAACACCATCTGCACTGAGTGTGCAGTTTATTAAGAACACCTGCTCCCTTTGGCATTTTAACACACGAGTTCAAGTAATGATCTCTAAAAGAGTTTAGTGATGAAGACAGAATAAAGGGGTTGACCCAAACTTTAAAAAAAGAACCTTGGGGCCACTATAACATAACATCCATTCAGTGCACATTGTACTACAACATGCATGCAACTAGTTTACTGTCACTTTTTTCTTGTGGGAACTTTGGCCTTACCTTGGGTTGCATATCCTTCTGAGGGGAGGAGGAGACTGAAGGAGGGTAGCGCCGTGCCTGAGGTGCTCTCTGATCGTACAGGTCCATCTGGCTGGAGTTGGAGAGAGCTGGAGTCGACTCACTGCAGATTGTAACGGTATTGACAAGACCGAGTTTGACTATGTTCTTAGAGAACAATTAGTGGAAATTGGTGAACATCATAAAACTTTTAAAGCCAAATTTCAAGACTAGAACATGCATCATTACTTTTAATAGATGCTGTATAAGACAACAGAGAAACTTCAACTGCTTAATGCCCAGTCATTTTAAAAGTGGTATAGACACATTACAATAACATCTTATTGTCAAATGTTACTTTGAGCTGGTTAGGATATTTTAGGTTTTTCCTCCTCCAAAATATTCACATTACATTTGTACACATGTTGTATATCTTGTTGTACCAACCTGCTGGGGCTCGTGTAGAGGCTGTTCTGAACCTGGTTGGCTGGTGTGGTGGTGGTAGGGGTGGACTCGTACTCTGGTAGAACTGGTTCTGACCCAAACTGTAGCGCTCCAAACTGAAGATTGAGGCCTGAGATATCTGTTGAACCAGGCATCTCCACTGCCATTGCTGGAATCTGAGTAAGCATTAAAAAGCATTCAAATCGGGGCATTAAAAACTCAGTCCGTTCTCATAATTCTTTCTTCAAACTCCGGTTCAAGGATCAAAGGCTTGCTTTCACACCCAAGACATCAGATCCATGAAACATGACACATTACTTTGGTCCCAACACAACCCAAGCGCAACACCAGTTATGGCAGGATAAGTGGCATATCAATACAAAAGTCACTTTCATCAGATTTGCTTAATGTGGGTCTTTTGAGAATTTTGAGCATCATTTTTGAGCAGCATCTGAAGAAAGAGCCTGTCCATCTGCAACCCATCCAAATGTAACTGTAATTTGAAGCATACCTTAGTTGTAATGGAGGTCCTCTTCTTTTGTTGTTTGAGTTTGTGTTGCTGCAAAGGCAGTGGACTTGAGCCCTGGGCATCTGAAGAACTTGGAGAAACTTGCTGACCTAGAGAAGGGACTGCTGCCATTTTGGGAAGGGAGGAAGCAGGTGGAGGCACCACATGGGGTGAGGATGTTGTTTGTTGGGGTAAGGAAGAAGATGAGGAGACAGAGGAGGAAGGAGGCAGGCCTTTGTCCTGCAGGAAAACATCCAACATGGACGAGGTTGAGGTGGCGGCCTGGTAGGGCTGCCGCTTTGTAAAGGGCGTATGGACCGCAGACTCCGGTTGAGTCTTCAAGTCTGCACAATGAATGAGGGCAAAAGAAAGTTAGGATAGAAAACCCCAAAACCAGTTCAGATTGTCCGACAGTGTAAAAAGAAAAGATATACATCTTTACTTTTACAAGCTAAATATTGAATATAATATATACAGTACTCATTATCCTTACTATGCTCAAGGGGATTGAACAAGTGTTTCAACAGATGTATTTAGTTTCATTGACAGTAATCACAGTAGGGTGTCATCTCACCATATTGTCCCAGTGAGGTGGCACTGGTGTCCCAGGATGAAGGGGTTGTGTTGGGAGGTCCCGTCTGGGAGTGCTGGGCTGCCAGCTGGGCCAGTGCCTGGGCTGTTTTATACTGCTCCAAGAACTGAGAGCCAGTGGTCCCTGTGCTACCTCCTTTAGGGTCCCCAACATCCCCGAAACCCTTGCTCAGCATGCTGACCTGCAATGTTGGTAGATTGTTAATAGAGATACTTATCTAAAAAATGCAAATATTGCTGCTACATTAATGTAATTACAACATGATGTCAATGGTCCTTTGCTTTTCCTGTGTGGTTAGGATGTGGTTGAGATATAAGAGGTGAGAGATAATTTTGCATCAGTAAGTAAACTCAAGAGCCAGCATGTATATAGCTGCATAATTAACAAATACCTCAATGGGTTTTTTTTTTTTTTTTTTTTTTAAATGATGAGTCTCACCATGCTATGCTGGGTGTAAGGGGTGCTGGAGGATGTTTGGGAGAGTGGCACCCCTTGCTTGGAATTGCTGAAAACCAGTGACTGGGACAAGGAGGGAGGCTGGGTGGCCTCCATGGGGGGGTTTTCTGTCTCTGAGGAAGAGGATGGGGGAGTCTTCCCAAGGAGCACCGCAAGGTCAATCCTAGAGCAAAGGAGGAAAATTTATTGGACATTTAAGTGGTGATTGTGTCAACTGAACCTTTATTTTCACTACATATCACTACTATTTACTATCTTAGGGTTGTAAAATCTGGTCATTTTCAATTAATCGTCATCTTCTTTTCGTAATTATTTGGTCTATAAAACATCAGAAAATAGTGGAGAAAAAAAAAAGAAAGAAAAACATGTTCAATATAATTTTCCAAGTGGATGTATTCAAGCTCAGGTGACATCTTTAGTCCAAAACAGCAATAACCAGTTTACTATGCTGCAAGACAAGATAAAGGAGCAGATCTCTTTGATTCATTGTTGACTCACTTGAACAATTGATTTTCAAAAGATTAAATAGTTTCAGCTGGAAGCTATTTTTAAACAATCAATCATCAACTATTTTTGATAAAACATGAAAAATGCCAATTGTTGTGTTGGAATGACAACAAAAACAAATAAAAAAATTCTTCATCAATCAAATTAAAGGCCACCTTGACATGATATGATAAGGCAATTAAAAGTGACTTGACAAAGTCACAGCTCCAGTTGAGCAAATAAAAAGTAACACCAAGCAAATGTAATTTTTCTCTCAACCAGTTCCCTACGTGAGGGTCAATAAGGTGCATAAATGACCCACCTCTGTCCTTTGGTGATGGTAACATTCTCTTGAGGCAGAGGCATGGATGCCACACTGGAAGCTGTGAATATCTTGGTCTCTGAAAGCTGCAGAGGAAGATGGACGAAGTCCAAGTTGAGAGGGCAAAAGTACACATCCAGAATTAAAAAGAGAACCAGTCCTCTATTAGTGAAACTGTGCTAAAATCTATAACCTCAGATTTTTTTTTTTTTTTTTTTAAAAGAAGTGCTCACATAATTTTATATTTAGAGCACTTGCATGAGGTTAAGCCCACAAACACTCACATCCTCATTCCAGTCCTCAGTGCCCCACTCCTCTGTAGCTGTCCTCCAGGCACCTATGAGTCAAAGACAAACCATTCAATATTATTGTGATAGTCAAAGTGAGCTTCAAGCAGAGTAAGGAATGCATAAAACAAGAGAAGTGAAGACATGTTTACCAGGAGCAGAGTCAAACTTAGGTGGGTAATTTGTTCCCTCTCCTGCAGAGTATTCCAACCCTAAAGACGAAGACAGAGGCAAGGAGATCAAAGTTGAATGTCATGAAAAGAGATGATTATCTTTTATTCACCTGGGCACACAGACATCTGGACATAAAGATCTGTGAGGAATACAGATCGTCTGGGATCTAGGCATTTGTAAACAGTTTGCATGGTTGATGAAGAAGGCTTCTACGTCCAGCATCAAAAGGCAAGTGTCCTCTGAACGTAAGTGAACCTTCCTTTCATCTTTGACAGCGCTTCTTTGGAATGCCAAACATGATTTTAAAATTGTTTGGATGGTAAACAGAGGCTTCATTGATAAGATTAACTTCTCTTACTGGAGGGCAACCTTTCTAAATTAACTTACTAGCTCCCTCCTCCAGTTCCATGTTTCCCGTGTTGTTCCAGGTGCTGCCCCCTCCATAGTTTTCTTCTGTCTGGGCTGGCTCCGCATAGTCAGCAGGGTTGAATGTTCTGGGAAAGACAGTGATAAAAAAAATAAAAAAAGTTGAGCTGAGAATCGAGTAACTAACCATTTCCAAAAACATCAGCCACAGGTGGGAGCTCACACACAAAAATCTGGCGTCCATTTTTTAATCCTACCTACTACAGGTCAATGTTTTGAAAAGGCTGAGCAGAAGCAAATCTGCTTAGTGGTTTAAACCACTAGTGATTTAGTTGGTTTTCAGTGCATCGGTACTCTTTGAAGTAAGTCTCCAGCATTATTATTATCATTACGCTTTTTTATGTAATAGAGAGGTTGTAGTAGGAAGACAAAAAGAGGAAACGGTACGAGACTCAAGTGAAACCAGTGCCTTCTTTGAGAGTTTGTACGATGGAGACATGCAAATGAGGAGGAGTAGGCATCTAAATACTATTTTGTTGTTCCCAACAACTCCTTTCTGATACTGCATGTCTTTCTTTAATTTGAAACATCCATGTATGCTGAAAAAAATAAGTCTGATGCAACCTAGGTAATGTGATGAAGAACAACACTTTTTGTTTGAGTCAAGCCAAGCAGCTTTCTTTATTTCTCTAGGATTCTTCAGGTTCAAATCTGAGGGCATTTATGGCTTGCATGAACAGATTTTACATCAGTTTTCAGACTGGTCATATCTATTTCATATCCTATTAATAGAATGATAATACTTTCTGTTTTGATCATGTCTTGTATTACATCATCCTGTTTTATGGCACTCAAAAGTCTCCCTAAGGAAAGCAAGAATAACAGACACACTAGAGGCAATGCACTCACCTCTCACCTCCTGCAATATCATATCTGGGCCCCTTATCAATCTGGCTTTAGAGGAAAAATAATGGCAACAATTACAGGAAGCACAACAAAGTAATAGTAGAAGATAAAGCTTTTGTTTTTCAGACCACAATCCAGAGCATAAGCGTAAGCAAAATGCCTTTGATCTACCTGTGCCAGTACTGTAACAAACACTCTACATGTCTGTCAGTCACTCTACTATGCAAGGCAAGCCAGTGTGCTTTTAGTGACATTTCAAGAAAACCAACTCACCAGAAGTATACACAATGCAACCACAAATACAAACTGTTTCTTGCTAGATGATAGCAGTTATACATGAGTACATTCAGAAATCCTTTTCAATGATCCAGTGTATCTGCAATCTTTTATTTGGTCTTGCTATGGAACCACACTTGTTACAGGCATTTAATACTTGCTTTATCTTTACACAATGATGCATATACTCTGTGATTAACCATGACCAACTTAATAGTGAACTGTCTTAAAAATAAATCCTCTTTCCATGAGAGTACAACTACACTTTGTTCAGTTTCTGTAGCTGTGTCATAATATATTAAAATTTCTGGCTTGTATATGCAAACTAGGAGAGACCTATAAGGATACAACAAACTTCGACTGCCGTTTCTTCCCACAGTTTCTTCTCTGCAAATTCAAGCAGAGACCTCAAATACAAAGGCTGCTAACAGTTACCCCAAAGAAACAGCACTGTAAATGAGCCAACAAATGCTGTGGTACAACTGAAAACAACTGGCTACATAATGAATGGAGCTGTGTTCTCTCGTTCTTAGCAATATCTAGTCTCCTTTTACACCAGGAAACATCAGGAATGGATGAGGTTGATATATGCAGCCACATTACATGCTGCAGTTTCATCCAACACCACTCTGGTTGCGACATCCACATTACAGTGTGTCACAATTTGAAGGACAGTTAAACTGGATCAGATTTAATACAAATCTTTAAATCATTTGATTCACTGATAACACTGTCAAACACTATCAAATACACAAGCAGACTATATGTATGTTCCTAAAAGTGGAATACAGACAGAAGATTTCATTTTTAAGCTCCAATCTAAAATAAGAGAAACTAAAATTTCTTTTGGCCTATTACTTCAATAGCTATTATGGTCCAATACTAAACACTTAAGACTTGATTAAACAGTGTTGACACTCTGGGGAACACCTTTAAACATCATAATATTGATCTACTATATTGCAATAAATAATGAAAATTATTGAGCAATGTAGCATTAGTGAGGTAGTAATGACTTAGCTACAAGCGGATCTGCTTCATGACAGAGGTATGGTGTAACTTTGATTTTCTAGTAAGTGTGCCTATCTGGCCAAGTTGTCCAGCTAGCATTACCTATATGTGTAGTTCTGAATACTTACTTCATCTTCATATCGGCCACTGAGTGAATGAGTGACAGTGAATTTGTGATATTTCCAACAAATATCTTTGATCAGCCTCATCAACAGTAATGAATTGTGGTGCTCCTTTCCCTTGTGAGCTCACAGTATTAATTTACAAGCTGCCTCGGCATCATGTCCAAAGCACTAGCACAAGATACCAATTGCAACACACATGATGCCTGCTCCCCCACCCCCCCACCCTCCAGTACACACAGTACACAGTAAAAATCTGATCAAACACCTTATCTGTTTAAAGGCTGCTTCTTTTAAAGCCATGTATACTTCTTAAGTCACTGTGTTTAAATGACACTGAAGCCAAGCTGGTAAACCATGTCTGTTAGCAAAAAGAAGCAAAAGTCATCACAGAATAGTTGTGGCGTGGGGTGGACGCTCTCAACATACAAAAAACAAGCTTACTTAGAACCAGCATAAAACAAAACAAATATTCCTTTAAGACATGCAGGTCAATATCTGAGTCCACACTCTACAAATATGCTGAAAATTGCATTTCCACAGGATCAGAGAAAAACAGACCATAAATATCCCTTAAAGACGTATGATGTTTTGTAACCTTATAGTTATATTGTCTGCAGCACCACCTCAACAAACCTGTTTTGTCAGCAAAGCACCTCCACCTTCTGAGCCTCTGTGTACAAATATATATATATATATATATATATATATATATATATTTATGGCATTCTTATAGTGGGATTGAAGTACACATTCAATACTTGCTTTAGTAAGAGAGAAAATAACATTCAGCCTTTTCTTGGGTGGAAGCCACTCAGCCCTTGACCTCCCTAGAGAAAGCCACATTATGTCACATGCACTACTTCAGCAAACCCTAAGGGGATTTAAAATCTATAACTGTAGAATAATATAACACTACACCTGACTGCTTATCATCAAAGGCAGGATATTTGTTATAACAACTGAAGCCCTACTGCAATGTTGCCCATTAAATGACAATGAAATGAATCAAGAATGCCACCACAGTTAAGAGAAGAAGTACTTGGTTATGACACCTACAAGTCAAGCTGCCAGTATAAGATGCCAGCTAATCAACTGACATGTTATTGACTGTGCACACACAAACACACAGAAATTGATACACAGAACAGGCAAAACACAAACTGAATAATACTACAGCACAGGGCCAGAGAGCAGAGACTGTGAAGTTAGCCAATTGGGTCCCAGATACCCCTCTTAGTAGGTCTATCCAAATTTCACTCTAAAGAAAATGTTTAGACACCATACAGTCTCTGAAGAGAGACATCGGGCTAATGCTGTTCCATCCCATTGGCTGATGTATGTTCTCCTTCCTTTGGATTAAGACTAAACAATAAGCTGGGGTCCTGCTCTCTGGTGACCATGGCAACAGGTAAGAGAGGAACAAAAGCCCTCTGGTTTTAGGCAACGCAGGTGTTCCCTTACCCCATGCCCTGCGCTGAAAATCTGCCTCCTCGCCGTCCAGATACTCCTGGGGAGACAACAACAGCTTACTTCAATTTCCTAGTTTGAGAACTATTGTCACAAGAAAGAATGGCAGCATTTTACGTAAAAATAACACCCAGGATCCCATCTCATTTTAATTGTATACAATTCCTTCACCAAGGAGTTTTAATAAAGACGATTACAGCAACTTACCAACAGTCCCTCTTCCTCTGCCTCGTCCCCTTCGGCCTCGCTCTGCACCTCTTCCAGCTACTCCAGCCTTGCCGCCATCCAAACCATTCTCCTGACCACGAACTTGAGTTAAGAAAAAAGAAAATGGCATCAAATTTAGACACTACACAGCAGATGCAGATGTCAAAATAATAATGTTAAGTAAAATGTTTTATAGTTTACAGAGAAACTATGTCAAAAAATGTTGTATTGTACTTCAAACCAAGATGTGTTGTGATGCTCCACTGAATAGTTTAAATTATTTTCATGCAGGTGATATCATCCATTTTTTATTTTATTTTAAAAAGGTTTTATTCTTTGGAACCTGTGCAACTTTTCTATTCTCAACGTCAAACAGATAGCAGCCAAACTGTTCCCACAAGTTTAAAAGCTACTGTTCATGCAACCCAAACATTTTCTGTTGCTTCTTTAGTTTAGAAGTCTTCCACTGATGAACCATTACATGACTTTCATTTAAGGCACTACAAGTAATACAGCCTTGTTTGACAAATGACTCATCCAAATTTGCAGATAAATTCAGGAATCCTAAGCTCTTGTTGCTTATGCATGGGTCAAAGTATACCGTTACTTTAGTTGAGTGAAATGTGACAAAATTCAGGAGAGGAAATTATATTTTGTAAATCGTAGACATGTATGTTGCAAATTTGAACATGGAGCCCTACCAGAGGTTGCGTTAGACTGTCTTGTTGTCCGACATTTTGACAAAGTCAAATAAAAAATTTGTGATAATCTATTACCACCAATCATTTTAATTTCAATTTTTAATGATAATGAAACACAGCATTTAATAGCATTTAATTTTCAAAAGGAAGTTGGATTATGCATCTAAGGACATGGAGAGAAAAGATGACCAGAGACACACACTGTGCGGTCACTTTAAATGTCAACACCACATGAAGAATGTGAATGAATTTCTTTTCCTGCTGTGACAGCGGAGGACACTAAAACACTGCAGCCATTGTGCCTAAACAGGCAAATATGAATGCTACAATTTACAGAATTAGACAATTACAATTAAATAAACTTGAAATAAAACCATTAACGTGAAATTAAATTGAACTCAATTAACCTGAACTCAATTAACCTGTTGAGGTCTTGCTTGTCCTCAAACCTTCCTCCATGGATTTAAACTGGGTTCCCACTTGAGCGCAGTCAACCACACTGGGAGATTGCTGCAGAAGCAATTGTCAGTTGTTTTAACTTCTTTGCCTTGAACAGAAGGCTTCTCATGGCCGTAATTTAGTTCTGATGGCTGAACTTGTGCTCTGCTACCACACCTGAGACCGGAATTACCAACACGACTTCAGCCTGAGGTTTGAAGTTGGAGAATATTTCTCTTAGAGAAGTGATCAGAATATGACAAGACTCTTGTAACGTGGGATTTCCACAGAACCTGTCGTCTAACTCTCCTCTAATCTGTCAAAATGACGGACAGTGTTCAGATTTTTCTTTCACTGTTGAAACAAATTTGTTAATGAAAATATCAAAATGTTTTTGTATACCTTGTTAATAGATAAATTATAAATATTGCATTGGAGGAATGGTAAACAATGGTGCAGCTATAGTGAGCTGGTTAAATTTTAAGTGTCATATTAGAGAAATGTGGCCAACCTTGAACTTGTCATCAAGATAACATAAGACAATGTGCAATTTCTGTTGTATAGCAAAGCATACTCTGCATGCATCCAAAGCTCTGGTCAAATTTACTTATTATGCAGGTATCCCACCCATATGAGCATCTGGAATTTATATTCTTGAGTGTCAAGTGCATGGAGCGCTTTCACAGATAAATTTCAAAAGCAGTCAAAGTAAAAATAGAAGCACAGCAGAATCAAAATAAATAACTCTAAAATACCGCACAGAGGAATTTGTGTGGGGAAACGGGCGTTTAGATTTAGAAGCACAACTAAGTAATAAACAAGTAAACCCACAATAAAGGCGTGGTAATCACTTACACTCTCGTCCCCTGCTGGCTCCGCGGCCCTTGCGTGGAGCTCCACCCCGACGACGTGCTACATCTTTCTCTCCTCCTTTCTCCCGGTTCTCTTTTCCTTCCTCTCCAGTCTCTGCTTGGTTGGTCTCCTTCTGGCCTGACACCCCTTTCTTCTTCCCCACCATTTCCCAAGAGTCCTTAGGAAGAAGTAAAGACAATAAGACAGTGTTGTTAAGTCAGTGTACTGCTGGACTTATTAACTTTGTACTGATTCACCAAGATAGAGAACGCTCACTGAAAAAAAGTGAGGGCCAATTCAAGTGCATCTTAACATCCCTGCCATTATCACAGGACAATGTGTTAAAGTTAAAACATTATCAAATCTAAAAGAAATGTATATATTAACAAATTTTTCACCAGGTGATAACTCTACGTGGCGGCAGCCTCTTTAAATTATAAAGTGAAAACAAAAACAGATTTGGTTCCTCTTGTCGGTAATTTCCCACCAAGTCATATTAAACGAGCCCATTTCTTTTTCCAAGTCTTTCTCCCTGGATCTTGACAATCTAAGTGGCTGACAACCCCTCATCATGTCTGTTTAATGCGCTGTGCATTTCCACTCTTTTCTGGACTCAATCCACTCCCCATGTTCTACTGGTTACATTTATATCACAACTTGTATATACAGAACTATGAGGGCTCGCTTAGATGGTCTTTGGTCCTGCACTTGCAAGGTAAATTCATACACTGCAATCTTTAAGAATTGATCATATGTTAACTAAATGAGTTGATCACTGTGTTCACCCTCTTGTTAATTAATTTAATTGATAAGGTGTGAGATGAATAAATTTGAGAAAGGATTTTCTTAACTAACTGTCTAAACGAAGAAAACACAATCTCTGTCCACATACATCCCATGCTTAAAACCGTCACAAGAGCAGCACTCATACAACATAAACTGTTAGTTCATTACCATAGTTATCTAACCCAGTGTAGCCCTGATTTCTCCAGAACCTGGCCCTCACAGCGCTAAGCCCTCACACAAAGCTAATACTCACAGTGTCTGGGCTACCCTCCAGCAACACGTTAATGGCTCTGTTGACATCCCCGTTGCAATCGTGCAGTGCAATCATAGACTCATCCTGGTCTTTGCCTGTGATGTCAATCAGCTGGAAAAGAAAGAGTGGCATGATGAGACACAGACGTGACCCCTGGGTGACACTCCTGGCATTTCATTTATAGAAAGGATGTTCTGCAGACTTGTATTTAAATAAAAACAAATCACAGTTAAGGAAACATGTAAAAAAAACAAAACAAACAAACAAAAAAAAAAGCAATTCTGTAATAACTCTCATTTCAGCGGAAGGTCAGAACAGAGGGTTAGCTACAGAACAGTGCAGAACAGTCCATCTGCTCACCTGTTTGACCTTCTCTTCAAAGTCCGCATCATTGTGGTCTGAAATCATCTGCGCGAGTCGGATCTGCTCTGCGGTAGCCTGTTTCAAGAGGAGTGAAGCATCCAACATGTGTGTGAACAAACAGAAGCACAAGCTTTGCTTTTTGTAGAGACAGAAATGACAAACTCATATTTAGTCATTTACAAAATGTCTAAGTCTAGCTTTAAAGTAATTATTAACCAACAAAATAATAAAACAAATAATACATACTTTGGTTACAGTGACCTTACACTGGAAAAACACTTTTCCTTGCTACTCTGTAATGGCATAGTATTGTATATGGAAAATGAATTTCACTTTGAACATTGAACCCATTAGAGTTGATTATCTCAGACATGAAACTCAAATGGCCTCCATCTCATGGGAACTTGTAGGATCTCATGCAAACTAGTATTGCATAGTATTCCAGTTATCTATCTAAATGGTATGTCATTAAAAAAAAAAAGGATCCAGCAAGAAACAGACTGTGTGCTCAACTTTTCACTTATATTTTGTATGCTGTTGTCAGAGAGCAGGAAAAGTAGGCTTTTTCAGAAAAAAGCAAACAGACATTCTAATATTGATACAACACTTTTATCAAAAATTATCCTAAAAACAACATTTTCATGCAGCCGTGTCTCATCCAACATAAGCACTGCCATCAGTGGCTACAAAAGTGACTCTACAGTCATCACACATGCTTCAAGACTTGCCCAAACACTACATTATAAGTGTTAAAACCTGTGTGATGTTAGCTGGTCAATTTAGAAACTGAGTTGATCAGTGTAGTTAAGACTGTAACTGTAATCCCAAAGCCTACTATCAGGGATCCCCCTACTGATTGTCAAAATATGGTGTCAACAGATCTGAAACTTCTCAAAATGGCTGTAACTGGAACGTTTTTTTCCACAGTCCCTTAGAGAGCATATTATGCTGAGCTATGCATATAATATTTGAAGTTATATTGACAATTCCAATTGTTGATGTGTGCACCATTTAGCTTTGTAGCCAGAAACTTTGCATCTAACAAAAAGAAGTAACATTTAGCAATACTTGATGTGACTGCATTCAACCCTGGTGCAAGTCATTTTGCATCTGGGCAGTGTGACAGGTGGTGAGAGTGAGGGTACCTGAGGCCTTTGCTTGTGCTGTGTCTGGCTCTGTGTCTGGCCCTGTGTCTGCTCCCAGCTGCCCCGGGCTCGGTTCCCGCCCATGGACGTCATCATTTACAGTATATACAAATAACAGTATTTACAAAGGAATAACACCTAAGGAGAGAAAGATGAGAGAGGTATTACAGACCTGTGACTATGACCTACTTATGTCATATGCATGTCTGGTTAACTTGAATACTACTTCCTCAAACTGCTTGGTAGCTTATTGCCTAGTGGGGGGGAAGCTCAGCAGTATCAAGAGGACACCATCAGCTTTGTTTCCGACACGTCTGGAAAACGTTGACAAAGGATGTTTTTCAGCCCCTTTCTAGGACAATGTCTCAAACCAAAGCTAGTCGCGGGTTTGACCCGGGAAGCTAGAGTGCCATGGTACACTGGGTGTTGTTGCATACCAGGCTTACTAGTGCATAACATAGGTTAACTTATTCTCCTTCTCGGGACATGATGCAACACTTTACATATCAAAATAGCCATGGTAGTGTTCAGTTAACCTACATTGTGAAACGACATCATATGATCACAGAGCCAATGACAGATGGATCTACACTGAATATAGCATCAAATGAGAGAGAGAGAAGATACAAACACACAGTTCAGTCAGCCAACTACACCTCTGTTCAACAGCAAACTGTTAACCTTGTTATCGACAGCTACTCCTTAATCTTGCATACGTTACGTAAAACCCTGTGTGGACTAGCCCACAAACAAGCCTAAAGCCAGGCCCCGTCGAAGATATCCAATTCCACTAGCCAGCCACATGGCCAAAACGCTAGCCAACTGGCTAATACTCGAGGGGAGAGCAACCAGCTTTCAAGTCTTGGTGGGCTTCCGCTTCTCACGGCTTCACCTCATGGCGACTACGAGGCTAACTTTAACAGCCGCTGGCTAACCAGCTAACTAAGTGCCGATAACTAGATGTACAACGTTGAATTGATAGCGTTAGCTGACTAAGCTTGATGGTCAACAAATTAATAAGCTAATCAACGACAATCGAGCAATGAAGCTTTCATGTTCGACTGGTCAAACCAATAACGCCCATGCCACTCCGTTGCCACTAGTTGTCTGCTAACGACTGTTAGCCATGCTAACTCCACGAACTAACGACGTTTCAGATAGCTACATAGCCAGGAAACGTTGGCTAGTTAGCTACGTTAGCAAAGCAGCGGCTTCATAAACTACACCACCACTCTGCTACATTCTCAATCAGTCTGGCCCAGGTGTAATCTGACGGCCGGGCTCTCGACATGGAAATACCGAGGCTAATGGCAGGCCTGCAGGCCCCTAAAATGAAAATAAATAACAGGCGATACTGACCAGAAACCCGGCTCAATATTAGAGACTGCTACACAACCGACCGACAAGTGGTCTCGTTGTCGACCTTCTAGTCGGATTTAGGACAGGATATAATTCCTGAACCCCAAGTTGATACAACTAAATTGAGAAAATATAACGAACCGACTCGCTCACACAATAAGCGAGAGACTGAATTTACCTGTTTCTTTTCCACTCTGACACCACGGAGAGCTGCGTCACGTGGTTTACACAGCGCTTCGAGGAAACCGGACCCACAACATGTGATCACTCACTAATATAGTTTTATATCAGCAACGTAGTCATTATATGTCAGCGGTGGGGGTGCAAAGCACATATAATAAACTCAGGGCAAAAAGTGAGGGATAGTAAAAAATATCTGGTTAATATTTAGTGAATAAGAGACTCGAGTTTCCTATGTTACAACTGTACAAGAGACAGGTTGACGGGCAAGAAAATAACATCTTGAATGAAAAATTATAATATATACTTTACAATAGATTTGTACAACAATGTGTAAATGAATGCAAATACTTGTGTACAAAACTATTAAAAAAACCTTAACCTTATTGAGATAGATACTTGTTAAGGGTCTTAATAGTGTAAAATATGTGCTTTATGTACTTTTCATAATTTAAAAATATTTGTGCATGTACAAGTAGGAATAATGAAAAGAAAAATATAACCAATATATAAAGGTATGTAGGGGTCTATATATATGTATGTAATAGTATAATTTAATATAATATAGTTTTACTAAATATGTTACTACTACTACCACCACTAATGTTGATATTATAAGAATTTAATATATATAATCCGGTACAATGTGCAGTTATATTGTTGTTTTAAATGCACAGCCGGTCAATTAATGATGAAAAATTATTATCGAAATTTTATGTGTCTCCACTTTTGTACAAGAAGAAAGATCATTTTATAAAAAAAAAAATTGCATGGTACAAGACAGCAGTAGCATTACTGGGACTAAAGAAATATTTTATATATACAAATTATGAATTAAACTCCAGGTACGTTGTTAGACGTGACTGGTCCCTCTTATACAGTTATTACGGTATTTGGAGCGTCGCAAATCAGCGGTCACTGTCGCTCTCTCGGCGCATAGCTAGCACAAGCTGAACTGCGTAATTTCATGTGTGATGTCGCTGAATACGAAGAGGAGTATCAATGCGGTCTCTACATAGTTTACTTTCTAGAAACACCCTTTAAAAGCTGCAGAGTGATAAAAAAGGTTGTGCTGCAGTGGGTACTCATTTCAAAATGAACACCCGGCTGTTAGCTAACAAGCTTATGTAGCAACAAAACGTTTAGATTCATTGCTAGCGAGCTAATCGACCTGTAGATAAATTGTACACACTGATTGATAACATGGCAGAATCATCGCCACTATCAGGGGTTAATGTTGTTTTGGTCATGGCCTATGGAAGTTTGGTAAGGAGCTACGATACAGTTTTGGTTACTAGCTGTTTAGCACACATTCAATAATGCTGAATTTAAGATCCTGTGCTGTTGTGTTCTGTTTTTGTGTGCAGGTTTTTGTGCTGCTGTTTATCTTCGTCAAAAGGCAAATCATGCGTTTTGCAATGAGATCCCGTCGGGGACCCCATGCACCCATTGGCCACAATGCGCCTAAGGTAAAATTGATCATTTTATATGCCTGGTTTCCTCTCGTGTTGTCAGACACAAGCTGAATATGCAGCAGCTGATGTTGGTGCAAGAGTTCACGAGTCTGTGTATTTTCTATATATATGTATTTACAGGGTTTGAGGGAAGAGATTGACTCCAGGCTGTCCAAAGTCCAAGAGATTTGTTTCGAACCTCGTCTCCTATCAGAAGAAGACGACAGACTGAAGCAGGGATTGCAGATTAGTCAGTCAATTTTTCAACTCAACTTGTTGCCACCTGAATGTATTAGCACTGCATATTGTCTTTTATTATGTGATCTGAAAACAAAACCCTATTTGTCTTTTGCTCTCTGTACTGTAGGTTGCTACAACTACCTGTACAGAATGAAAGCTCTGGATGCCATCCGTGACTCAGGTGAAACATTAGAATTGCTGGTTAAACTTATTGATTCTGCAGGTACATGCATAATTCTCCTCATCATCACGTCACATAATTGATTACATTATTCTCACACTCATTGCCATCATCATCTAACAAATCCTCTTGTGGAAAAACAGCAGTATACCCTTTCATCAAAAACAATCTTAAATCTGTTTCTCCTTTAAACTTTGTGTTTGAAATGATACATTTTGCTCAATGAATTTATGTCTGTACTTAAGTCGTGAGTTTGCAGAGAGACAGTTTCGCTGTTGGTAGTATTGAAATGTCATGTTTTCTAACCTTCACTTCTTGTTCCTTCCTGTTTGGATCTCAGGAATTCCTCTGCAGGAGATAAGCCGCAGTCCTACTGCGTTTACAGGACGCAACTTCAGGAACTGGCTGCTAGAGTTGCGCAACTCCCACTCACTGATAAAGAGCAGCCACAGCGCGCTCATTGACCGATTGCTTGAGGGCTACGACAGCGCTCGCCATGGGACTGGGGTGTGTACTCGTGTTTTTGTGGCTGTGTCTGAAATCACCCCCTTGTTCATTCATTTACTACTCCCTATAAATAGACACTCAATATTAAACTCCATAGTGAGCAATAGATTGATCTTTCTCTGACACTTACCGATCATCATTTTTTGTCATCACTAACAGCTGTTGAGTCAAACAATGGTGATCTTTACTAATCTGATCTATAAAATACAGTTTTGCATTGTGTGCTTGTTAGCAGAAAGTAATGTACATACAATAGTAACTACTTTTTTTGGTTCATTGTGGAATTTTTGAGGGCAATATATAGTGAATACATTTACTTTTATGATGGACTCAGTGTGTGTGACAATGGTAGGGGATGAAAGGAAAATATAATGGGTTTAACATATATGCCATTAGCTGTTGTAACTTGTTACTGATTTGATTTTAACTCTACGTTTCAGGTGTTTGGGGAGGCAGAGTTTCTTGAATACCAGCAGGCTCTCAACGAACTAGCTGATGTGTAAGTACTGTCATACTGGTCCAGACTTGACATTGTTAGTCTTGTAAAATTGTTGGTCTGCATTGCTCAAACCAACAGGGTGAGGCGTGGTGCATGCTTTAGCAAGTAATCACCTCAACAGTTTTAAGTTCTTAAAAATAAAGCGATTGGAGAAAAAAAAAAAGAGAAAATTGTATGACAGTTCACATTGCCAGTCTGCTTTTCATTGATGAACAAAATGGTTGATTGACAGTCAAGTTGAACTCATTTTAAATATGTATATTTAAGTGGACGCCATCATCTGTATATATAAATATATGATATGTAATATATTCTGAGCTGTAAAAACATTTATAGCGGCGCAAGCTGGCAGCAAGCTTCATGATGTATTATGCCTTTTATTAGCGCAATCACACATAATAAAGGGAAGATCTTCCCACAGACTCACCTATGTGCACTCATCTTTTCAGCTTGTGACAATCTATTTTTAAACAACTTTCTTCCCACTTCTGTTCAGTGTTACTGCTGCTACTTCACTGCCATTTTATCCATGAATATGATTATTTTACTAGTATTAATCATACATTGTATTTGTCCACTGCCAACCATTTACATCTGGTTTCTGTCTCCTCCAACAGGGTGAAGGCCTATTCCAGCACCACCAGTCTGGACCAGTATCACCAGTCAGCAGCCAAGGACTTGACAGGATCTCCGGTCCGCAGCACTCCTTCCACCATCCAGGTCACCTACCTGCCCTCTACTGGCCAGCGCAGCAAGAGGCCCAAACACTTTCTGGAGCTCAAAAGTTTCAAAGACAACTACAACACACTGGAGAGCACGCTGTGAAACACTGCTGTTACAGACTGTCAGAAAATGTTGGTATGGTGTGTGTGACCATGTCTGCACAATGGTTACACAGCCTACTGAGAAACAATAAGTTGTAAGAGGCTGTAACTTTGTTTTCCAACTGAGCTGAAAATTGTGATCCAAAATTAAGTTTGGGAAAACTTCTATTTTCTATAAGTTAAGTTATTTAAAATACTTTTTTTTTTATAACGGCTGTTAAAATCTTGTTGTCACAAGATTTAGTTCCTTTCATTATGATGAAGCCCTTATGTGGACGTGTTACACCAACGGCTTTGATTTCATTTTGGACCTAATGAGTGTGTTCAGAGGACAAATGATTGTAGCCAACCTGGCAAGGTTTTCATTGTCATTTTTGTAATAACAGCAAAATTAATGACAAATCACCTGGATTCATTTTTATTTTTTTCTCAAAAGTCCAAATGTAAATATGGATGTACTTTTTGATTGATTGATTGATTGTGTTTGTAGGGATGTAAGATATTTATATGGACGATTATAACTTATTCAATTGATAATGTGTGATTTTTGTATTTATGTGAGGTTGTATACTTTTGTTGTATGAGATAAAAAACCTCACAAACAACAAACATATTCAGTGTCCTCAATATCTCCACTAGGTGGCAGCACAAGGTTGTGGAGTAAAGATGCAAGAACAGAGACGATACAGTAAGGTTTGTGAAACTTCACAAGCACAACAAATGAGTCTGATAAACCAGGCCATTTATTATAATTAAATAAGATTTAACAAAGTCTACAATAAAAGTACACAGTCTGAACTTCGGGGTATCTAACTACAAGGTTCACAGTTAAAGGTAATTCAGTTTATAAAAACGTTCATCCTGGATTGCAACAAAGTATTTTACAGAAAGAAACAGTAAGGTCCATACAAACTGCATAATTATACCAACAAGAAAGTTTATCAGTTAAATCAGAGTTATTGTTATTAAATATGCAACCTTTTAGCACAAAACTGTTTATTATAGTGAGTGTGTTGAGGCAGCACTTGGCAGCGTAGATAAGAAAAAAAATTGTAACATCAACCAGCCACTGTCTCTACATGTAGCCTCCATTAAGTATTTTCCAGCATAAGTAAAACAAAGAAGGTCAAAATTCTAATATGTAAAATAACATTCTAATGTCAGAGAAATATATGAAGGTAAACATAAATCATGCTGCTGACATAGCTAACTACATGCCTGCCATTGGCAATGTGGTGCAAAGCACTGAGGAATTTGACCCCGAACCCTGATGCTTAGGATTGTGGTTGAGCAGGCTGTGGTATGAAGAAGTGCTGACAACACCCAACACAAAATGATTATTTGTACATTTATCCAAGTGTATGTGACATAGAGACATCAACAATAACAACTGTTAATAATCTCAAACTGCTTATTTTATATTGTTAATGGAAAAGAAGTGGAGGTGGATAATTTAACAACATTGGGAACTTTACTGAGCTCTTGCTACTGCAACTAGAACTTTGAGACTTGCTGACACAGGTCAAAGCCTACTCCTCAGTAAACTGTACATTAATTCATCTAAAAAGGTTCAGTAAAATTCTTTGCATTGCACAGCTCCTTCTTTGTTTCCTTTTTAGGATTTCTCCCTATGTTTGTATCCTAGATTCAATTCTCTCTTACTTTACCTGTTTTGATTCTGTATGGCTGAGAAGTTTTCTGCAGACCTACGTTTTATATACCGGTAGCTGGTTAAATATATATTTACAGTTTTTTTGTTTTACTTCTGATCATTCCTTTGGTTGACACTCCATTCAGGACTTGATCTCAATGACTTTGATGAACGGGAGGACCTTGTTGGTCTGTGTTGTCGGTGTGAGTGGTTTACTGTACAGAGGGGAATAAAAAATGAAAAATTAATGTTATGAAGTTTACGTGGACATTTAACTATAGTACAAGCAGTAGACAGATACTCCCAATAAGCTGGAATTAGCTGTGGCAAAGAAAATGAGCAGAAATGGAAATGGGGAAAAAAAGTAATTGGTCACCTGTAAACGACCTCTGGCTTATTCTCATTGGACGTCAGGGGTGGAGGATTCTGGCCTGCCAGGAAGTACTCCATGTGGTCATGCATTTCTCTGTTCTGCAAAGCAAAAGGGGTAATAAACATTAATATGTGTGTCCTTTAGGATTCTTTTTCTGGTGCTAAAGTGCAGACTCACACAAAAAAAATATTTTCAATAACATGTCTAAGTAGGAACAAGCCTTTAGTGGATTCTTTTATATATTTTTAATGAATGCAGGGATATGCAGCTCCTGACCTCAGCTTCCAGGAAAGCCACCTTCTCCTCCAGATCCCTGATGACTCGATCTCTCTCTTGCATGATAGTCCGGGAGTTCTGCAGCTGTTTTACAGACAAAGCAAACACAAACAAACAATGTCAGACGCTCAGGAGAAACAGAACTCATTTTTTCCTCAACAAGAGCAGATGCAGCATCACTTATTCATGACAAGTGAGTTTTGTTTCACCACACGTTTCCTCTCAGCTCCACTCCCTCATATCAATAACGCTTTATGTGTCCGCCTCCTCAAAATCTAATTTCCTTATTAATGGCTTCCTGTGTGCTTGTGGCCAGAAGAGGCATAATTTGCATTGAGTGTGTGTGTGTGTGTGTGTGTGTGTGTGTGTGTGTGTGTGTGTGTGTGTGTGTGTGTGTGTGTGTGCACCTTGCACCACTAGGCAACCTGCTTGTGTATATAAATACCTGTTCGATCATGTGGCGGACCTTCCTCTGCTGACTCTTTAACATGTCGTCAAGGTGATGAATCTTTTCCCTCAGCATGGCCACCTCCTTCTCCAGCTCTACGACCCTGCAAATGCACATGTGAGGACACTCAGTTCAACTCATAGCCAGTTGACACATATAAAGTATAAAGCCATACACTAAGAAAGCTACTGGACAAAATATTTTTGTAATTCTGACTAGAGGGGCATCATGTTAATTGTATGATTTGTATTTTACCCTGGGAAGTTGTTAATAGATAATCAACCTATCAAATTCATATTAAGGGATATATTCTCTGATATTGGATAAATTTTACTATATTTGCATTGGTATCTATTAAAACTAACCGTGAAACAAATAAAGATACAAGTTTTTTCTCCTTTTTGGCTTGTTAGCAACAACAACAAAAACTTTTAGGTTTTATTCAAACCAATGATTGTACTTTACTATCTCACCTCTGCTCCTTCTCCTCCCCCTCCTCACTGCCTGCTTTAAGCTGCAGCAGCTCTGCCTCCCCTGCCGCCATCTTGTCTTTGAGGATGCCGCTCTCAACCTCCATGTTTCCCAGCAGCCTCTGCAGCTCCTCCACCTGCTGACCTCTCTCCTTTGACTGCTCCTCCGCCTTCTGCAGCCTCTTTGACTGCTCAACCAGGCGAGATTGATGCTCACTGGACTCCGCCTGTGAGGGAAGGCACGGAGTGAGAACTGCTTTGGGATTTCCTACATTAGGTAATGATAGATACACTTGGTTTATTACAACTTCTCATCTTAATAGTTCTGGTTACTTTTTCAGTTGGTTATGTTAACATGTTGCACACTTAACTAGTGAGATTTGACAACACAGCTTCATGACTAACAAAATCCAGTGGAGACACGAGTGGTCTGGTGATTTGACTTGTTTTAAACAAGATGACAGTGATGCCAGATTATCTGAACCCCTTTATTTGGAGGTAAACACTAAAGCGAGTGCACCTGAAATACTGCATAGTTTGGCTGATCATTTTTCCATTTGCCTTCAGATTATGTCTGTCTTTTCTGGAGGTTTTTTTGATTGTGGTTTCTTTTGCCCAATCAGACGCCTTTTTTAGCAAATTTGAGGCTTTCCCAGATCTTCCTGATTAACTTGGTTAGAATGATATTACTGAAACCATTAGGAATAATGGATAAAACCACAAAAAACTGAGCTGGAATAACATGTCCCTCCTTCTGTTTTTTTCACTTGTTAATGCAAGATAACTTAAAGCTTAATATTCCTTATTCATACATGAGCTGTGTCCCAAATCCTTTCTAGATACCAAATGTATGTAGGTTTTAAGTATATAGGTATATATAGATGTTCATATTGGAAAAAAGGCAGAATAACGTATACTCAAAACATAAAAAAAGTATATGTACTAAAAACCCTTGATTTTTTTGTGTGCTGTTGATGTACACTACACCCCCACAATGCAATGTAAAAGCTGCTGACCACCTGACTAGTGTTCTAATCAGCCAGGATAATTGAAAGCACCTGTGCAGGTAGGCAGGCCCTTTGAGAGGTCCATTCATTTTTCTTGTCAGTGTGAGCTGTTCAGCACAGTTAGAGACCGCAATGTTGGTGTTGTAATATTTGCCCTGTCTCTTTTTTTGGCTTTCTAAATCATGACATGTTGATGAATAGAAATTAAGATTAACAAAATAATTTTATATGACTAAATGTTCTACCTAAATGGTTCGACGTGTCTGTCTGTTGCATCAATGTAATTAAAACAAAAAAGAGGGCAAAGACGACAGGGAAAGCACATGAAAGATCAGCCTGTGGTGACATCAGCGGGCAGTGTCCCTACATGACCTGACAGATGAATGTACTGTAGAGCAAAGACGCAACCAGTGGAGGATCACAGGATGAAAGATGAAATCCAAAGATAACACTGAGAGATAATGAGGATGATTAAAGGAACGAGAGAGCAGCAGCAGGGTGAGTCATAGCTGCAGACAGGAAATCGTGTCATGTTACTCATCTCGTGAGACAAACCTGCAGTCTCTCTCTCTCCTCTTGATGCCTCCTCTCCATGTCCTTCAGCTGCGCATATAGACGCTTGGTCACCTCCCTGAGCTTTACACTCTCCTCCTGAGTATCTGCAACCTGAGAGCGCAGGCAGACAGAAAGTGACAAGCTCAATTAGGTTTAATCTGGCAAACTACTTGAACCTGAGGGCAAGACAGGAGCTAACAAACAGATAAGAGAGGCTGCTGACGGGCCATTTTCTACATGTTTCAAAGGTTGTTTGGTCTAGCCTGTGGTCACAAAAGCATTTAGACAAGAAGCTGGGCGTCTGTTAAATTGCGCAGAGGTAATCCTTTATCTTGGAGCTGTCCGTTAGGTGGACAAAATCTCCCTCCTAGACAAACCGGATACTTTCCAATGCTGTGTAATCTGACACTACTTAGAAAGGAGGGCAGCGTAAATTGACCCTAGCTTACCTACATACAACACATACAGGTCACTGGGTATGGATAGCCACAATGCACACATATTCCCTCCCTGCTCTCACACTACTTCCTTGGTAGATGATGGTGTTGTGTTACAGGAAATGTTATGATGTACTGAGTATCGAATAATGCATGTGAAATACAATATTGTGCGTGTGTGAGCGCCATTAGTCAGAATGTAAGTGATCCCTTTGGCTGTGTGTGTCATGAGCTTTGTTATTTAGCTTCACAGTCTGGCACCATTTTCTGTGGAACAGCAGGCATTTGGCTGGCATGTGCAGGAAACAGCTGGAGGGCCAGACATTTTTTCCATTATGAATGTTATGCCTGTCATTTGAATGCAGATTTGAATGTATTCAAGCTAGTTGTACCTGAAATTGGTTCCTGACACTTCCCATGGTTCATTCATATGAAACCGATGAATAAACAAGTCATAAAAACCACAGTAAATGCTCTTCTGAAGATGTTAGAGAAGGCTAATTTGTGATTAGCTTACATGAACATCTGACTCAATGAGAACAGTGTTGTCATTGGAGACAGCTGGTTGGTTGCTGGGCATGATGACTCTGAAGCCATTGGCTGGATACTGAAGGAGAGAGCGGCCGGTTAGTAGGGGTTAGTGATGTATTTCTCATTTCACTCATAAAATGTGCTACTGTTAAAAGACATTAAAGCTCTACAACTTGAAAAACATATTCACCACTTTTTTTTAAATTAAAAATCAAAAACTGAAATCTTTCAGGGCAATTTTATCCTTTAAAACTTTAATCAATTAAATCTTAAAGTAAAGGGGTCTGAATACTTTAAGTACATCTCATACAGAAAAAATGCCAATAAATAAAACACAAGAAAATGAAAACACATTCATCAATTCACCAACAAAGAACACATACGCAACATAAAGAAACACACTGCCAATAGAGAAACATGTCAAGTCATTCACAACAGTTAGTTGTGTTAGGCTAATGCTAGGTGTACAGCCATTATCTGTAATGATACAGGAATTATGAAATCAAAATAGACATTGTTAGCTCATGTTCCTCATTTCAGAGTCACCTGAAACGTCTGTTATGTTGTGTGTAACTTGTAACATTTCTGCATTTTCAGTGTGTCTTCATGTATATATATGTGTCCAATTAATGATTGTGTTTCTTTATTTGGTTTTGTTTTATTCATTATTCACTAAATGTCATGTATGTACATATTGTCTTTATTTGCTGGAGATCTTTTTATCTATTTGCTTTGTTGTTTCCTAAAGCAGCATTGTGTTGAGTTCTCTAATCCATCGTTAAGAACACTCCATTAGGCCTGCAACTAAGTAACTAAAGATTATTTTAATTATTGATTAAGCCATCAAGTATTCTTAGCATCAATTCCTTGGTCTACGAAATTCAAGAAGATACTCCTCACAACTCCTTTTCAAATTGCTGGTTTTGTCCAACCAACAACCCAAAACTTAAATATAATCAATTTACAGTGATTACACACCAGAGGAAAGCAGAAAATCCTCACATTGGAGAAGATACAAATAGCAAATAAAAAATAAATCAAGTATTATAATTGCTGTCAATTAATGTTCTAGTTATTTATGAAAACCATCTTTTGCAGCACTGTACTCAGAAATCCATTTTTAAGGTGAATGCAGAGGGTGTGTACCTTGTTGTTGTTATTATTCTGCCTGGCCGCCATCTGCTCTCTCAGAGTCTTCAGACAGTACCTCACCTAGGAGCGAAAAGACATCACGTATTGAAAAAAATGTGTTTTGCAGAAACACCACTATGCCCCTCACCTCATTCAACCCAGCCATTTGAGTCCAACATCCTAAAACACACACACACACACACACACACACACACACACACACACACACACACACGAGTGTTCTCCACTATTCTATGGGAAGTTGCTCAGCTCTGTTTGTCACACACCTCCTGAATCTGTGACACCTCGTCTGTTAGCATCCTGACACTCTGTGCCGTCTCTGGACGGGCGTCGAGGTAAACCTAGGTAACACAGTGGTACGAGTGTATTAGATAATACAAATGAATGTATTTCAGATAAGCATGAAGGGTCAGCTGGCTGAATACAACTCTTCACCATTACAGAAAAACAAGCTCAAATACCTTGATGACTTCAACTTCTACGTCTGTTGGGGTGACGAGTTCAAGTGTTTCTTCTTGCTCTTCTGGTTTTTGTGGCAGCACTACTGCTATACTGCTCTCCTTCATTCAGTAAAAAAAAAAAAAAAGAAGTTTAGTAAACATCCCACAATGTGCTATTTTCTTTCATTTCAGTAAAAGAAATGATAAAATTATTTCCCCCTTTCATGTTGTACCTTGTTGTTGAGTCGCTCTGAAGTGCAGCCTGACTGGTCCTGATCTTGTAGATTGAGTCTAAGCCGGCTGCATTGGCCCTGAAATGAAAGATGAGAGGATAAGAGAAACTAGATGAATAAACGGAGCGGGAGGGGGATTATGAGAAAGACAACCAATGAAGAGAAAGAAGAGGTGCTCGAACTGTCTCTTATACACATCTCTGTAAAACCTAGCAACAGACACTGAGGAGATATTTCCACTGAATTCTCAGGGCCAAGTCTGGTGACTGTGACCAAACACTCCAGTACACTCACTGGAGAAAATGAAACCAGTCCAGTCCAGAGGAGGCCAAAAATATCAACACTCAAAGCATCCGTGACTACTGAGTCACTCTCAACTGAACTTTGTTGCCTTGGCAACAAAAACAAATTGAAAGAATTGTGTTGTGCTTTGACAATGTCACTGTAAAACAGAGTATTTATAGAAAATAGTTTTGTTGACAACACATAAAGACTGGTAATTCTATTTCTATTCTACGATCTATTTTTATAGGTATGTGTATTCAATTCAATTCTCTATGAACGTATTGTATTCTATCTCCATGTATTGTTTTATATTTGTTATATATGTATTCTATCGCTATTCTCTAGGTATGTGTATTCTATTCGATCGATTCTAATCTATTCTATTCTGTACCTACATGTCGGTGAATGAATAACATAAGGAGGACATGGTGTTTCCAGCTTTCTTTTGTAGATGACGTGCTCCTCTTTCAACTTTAGCCTGAATACTGTGGATCATTTATTCACAACAATGACTCATTCATAGCTTGTGATCTTGGTTTGGAGTCTAACTTCTTTATGGCTCCTTTATTTTGTTGATTCTAAGCTGTTTATCGCTCAGTTAAGCATAAACATTTCCTGATAACATGGAGTCACCCCTGTTATTGACTGCAGGCTTTCCCTGGAAGTCCACGCTGTTCTTATCGTAGCTGTTGAAGTTCCTAATTCAGTGTTACTGATTGCTTAATGTTGTATAACTATCTATCCAGAACTATCAGATCACCCACTGAGAATGGCCTAATGTTGGCATAAACAAAGTACAAAACTCTTCAAACTGTAAAACATATTTCTTTAATTGTCAGACAAATTTTCTTGACCTGTGGTTATTCAGACTTTGAATACATAATATTGCAACAGTGTAATGGGAAGATAAAAAAATGTCTGGGTCTAGATGAGAAATGTATAATTTAATACGCAACATACAGCAGTTGAAAACCTAAATTTAATTTCCCTAAATAGTCCCTGGTATGATCACAGACATAACAAAGAACAAAAATACAAAGTATTCTCTCCGAAACAAACAAAAACTGTCTTAATCCTTCTGGACAACACCCATTGTTTTGCTTTTTCTCTGAATGTGCAAAGAAAACAAACCATTTCGCTCTTTGACAAATCCGCTTCAGTTGGAGGATAAAAGTCCAGGTGCAGGGGAATTATGTAACATGGCTGATCTTTATCTGATCACCAACCTGAACCATCCTTAATCCTTAACTCCACAGGGGTGTTGTGTTTGTATATTTGTATGCATGTGTCTGTGCTTTTATACAACGCACTGTAGCTGTATGCAGTGTGGCTCCAGCCTACAGTACATGAGGTAAAGACTGAATTGCTGTTATCAGTCATGATTTGAGGCAGATTTACAGAGTAAATGATCTATTATCTTAACTTCTTTGTTGATTTAATTTATAGTATAGTTAGAATATACCAATAATTCTCAATTAGTTTTCCTCTAAGTGACTACAATGTTGCACGTTGGTTTGTTTTTCTTCTGCAGAATATATAGCTTTGGAAAACACCAGGTGTTTACAGTTGCTACTGCTCAGTGGTGTCACACTGGTGGCAGCTGAAACTTTGCTCATAAAAGTGTGTTTTCCAGAACTAGCTTTTTATTTTCTGTCAGGAAGGTATTTTTACAAGTTTCACAGGTAGGTGTGACTCTTGCATGGTGCATAAAATGCAAGAGAACCAGATGTTGTTCCCCTGTCCTAAATCACGCTAACAGACATCATGAGTCTTCTCTGTCTCAGGCCTTTCACCTGCATGATGTTTTACATTCACACACTTTACGCTGTATAACATCATGTTTTGATAAAACCTTGTTTGGTCAATGTCACCTGGTAAACTGCAGAAACATTTTGGCATACAGCACACTGATGCTGCTCACACATTGTTCCATCTGTACACTTAATGAAGCCACTTTACACACCTTAAATGACACCTGTGGTTACAGTGCAGGAATGATAAAGAGGCAATGACACATTCTCCACATGCCACAGTCTGTTGTCAGCTTTAAGTGTGAAGATAATGCCACAATAACAACTTCAACAGTACACATGATGGTGACATTATGTGGCACCACATGTGAACTTCTAACTTTTATACCTCAGAAGTACTTTTGATCAAGACAATTATTAATAAAACACAATCCTTCACAAGAGATATAAAAAGGTCTATCTGAATGTAGAAAGTATTCCAATCAGAATAAGACATTTTGCAGTTGCTCCTTTTGTTTCACACTTGTGAAATTGAACACCAGACAGCAAACTTGTTGAATTCAACCCCTCCTCCTTTCCTGAGAAAAGCAGCTTGATAAATCCAGCTTCCAAGTAACAACGTCGCAGAGCAAATATGTCAACACATATTAAGTGTCGGCTTATTTGTATTCTGTCATCTGGTCACATCAAATTGAGAAAAGCCCTCATTAACTCAATAGTAGTGTAGCTGAATGTTACAGCTTTATGTGGCAACTTTGTCCAACCGACAGAAACACCTTAGACAAAGACTCAAAAAATACTTCTGCATTTTAATGACATTTAACAGTTGACTTGCTGGCTGGATCAAGAAAGAGGCTGAGGACAGAAGTAACAACCACTGTTATCCTCATTTAATATTAACAAAACATGCATCGATTCCTGTGCAGCACTACAGTTTCACACCAGTGTACTACAGATCTGAAACACACAAGGATGAAGAGTCTGTTACAACACTGGTTAAAAAAAAAAAAAGGAAACTGAGCATGTGAAATTGATCACAAAACTGTGCTCGTGTTAATGAGACAGTGAGTTACCTAAGCTGGGAGAGATGTCTCTGGCCACTGTTGTGTGTAAGATTCATATCAAATATCAAGAAAATAACTGAAAAAAGATACATGCTGTAGATCAAAGAACATGTGCTTTTAATTGTTTTGTACTTTGCGTTTGTGTGTGTGTGTGTGTGTGTGTGTGTGTGTGTGTGTGTGTGTATGTGTGTGCACCACTGTGACACATAAATAAACCTGCGTGTGAATGGGTGGAAACAGTTTTAGAGCGCGTGTGAACATGCCTACCATAAGTCATGTAAACACACAATATGACAAAAGAACGAACCCAGGACATCACATGGGAGTAACACATTTGGTTACTTACGTAAGCAACCAGTTCTCTGCTTTACAAGTCAAACACAGGGTAAATGGTTTAGTTTGAATGGCAGTTCTTTGTGCGTAATTGCAGTCTGAAAACCATCAAAGCCGAGGCAGTGACGGGCCGGCCAACATTTCACTCTGTGATCTGAGGGAGCAACAGCTCCAGCGCTCCTTTGTCCCAGAGACACAGAGAGGATCATGGTGCAGACACACCCTGGGAGGTGGATACCATATACAAAAACACAATGTTCTGCTCCTCACCACACGCTGTTCTTTAGTGTTTGTTTGGCAACAGCTCCGTAGACATAGAGACATTTATATTTCAGTCATGTAGCTGACACGGAGCTTCAAAATCAATAGATCAGCAATAAGTTACCAGTCTGCTACTTCTTCCTAAAAAATAAAATAAGTTTTAAACGAATGATAGGTATGTTGTGGTAGTCAAATCAATCCATACTACTATCTCTGACTCAATCTATGTTAAGTCCATTAAAGCTTTTTCAAGTGCTGGTTAAAATGCCTTTAAGGTGCTGCTTCCTTCCCTGTGGAATTGCTATTCCACACAACAAATGGCAAATTGAAATGTAAAAAACAGCAGACTACAATATTACTATTAGATCAAAACAGCCTGGTACAAACACTGAATGCTAAACAGCGAAACAATCACTGCTTATCATCAGATTGTCACCATATTTCAGAAAACCAAAAGTTTGATGCATCATTACTTCAAAATCCTTGACTCACCTACAGTGGCCAGGTCAACATCACAGCACCATTAAAACATTCCCAACTAATGATTACGATTGAAAGCAGGATTGAATAACAACCACTCCCATGAAAGGTGCTAATTAGGTGTCATTACAGGCCAAATGGCATGTGCTTGAAATAAAACATTGAATCACTGCATATTTTCAAAGTTCTGACCTGTTTTACCAAAACTCTGATGTAACAACTCTCACTCTTAATCATGTGCTGAAAGGAAAAATACAACAGACAGAAAATGAGTACAATAACGAATATGAGGGTATCTGAGGGTAAACAGGTTGTACTACATGTTACAGTAAAGTGCATTATCACCTCAACTAAATACCTCTTTGTCCTAATCCACATTTGCTCTCTGAAAGCCCGGGTATGTGCAAAATCATACTTTTCTGATGTACAGTATATAATGGAATCAGCCCTTTTATCTGCTCAATACACTCACATGGCAATAGATATCTGTCTCCAGTGTCAAGGCAAATAGGTAGAAACTTCTGAGAGCTGTTCCTCCAGGTTTGTCTGTGCAGCTCATGGAACACTTAATTTCCATTTCTACTGCATTTACAATTCATTTTAAAACACAGTGAAAACACAGACTGCAAGGTTAATTGGTATCCCCTGGGTTTTCCATATCTTTTATATAACATGAGTATTATATTTGCTATATTGTTAGAATGAACCTGCAGCATAATGAGATAATATGATCACCAGACATTGAGGTGTTCAGTTGTGGTCCCATTACAGTTGATCAATGATTTATGGAAAAAGAAATTGCATTTGACCAAACAGTTTACTAATATTTAGTCAGTCTTCACATGTTATGCTATGTGCAATCAATGTGATCAAAGAATGGCCGTCGAAGCAGCTTCCACAGATGATTGTGAGCCTACATACCTTGCTCACACGTCATGAGAGTGTCTCTGAATAAGTGCGCTGCAAAACAATGATCTCAAATCGATTCGATGTCTACTGTTATTATTCACCAGAGGCAAAATGAAGCGTTAAAATAAACATTCTGGAAAATAATCCACCACTGGAGGCACCTATTTAGTGCCACAGGTCAGCTGTTTATCTTAGCAGCAGTAGTGAACCATGAGGGAGGGTCTGGTTTCTGTCTCTGGTGTGCTGTTTTCACTGTATTAGACAGTACGGGATGACAGAGCACTGTTATACAGTAGCAGTATTTTTACTGCAACTACTGCTTACAGAATCGGAGGCAGAAGTACTACTAAGGAATTAGAGTACAAATCACTAAAGTAGAACTGCATGGAGGAGATAACAGATGAATGGTGTAGTTAAGAGTAAGAAGAACTGTTTATAGCATAGCAGAGAAAAATAGAGCAGAGTACAGTAGAGGAGATACTATAGTATTTGACAGTCAGGTTATATGGGGATATAATCAACAGCACTGCAGATCAGACCACTCATACTGGATTAGAAAATGTAAAAAAAACAGTTACAAACAAAGCTGTCCAACCCGACTCATGTTTACAGATTTGGAGGTGACATCACTTTACCTCAACGTTTGGGCTACAGGAGCCTCCTCATTAATTCAGCGACCTCCCACAACCAATACAGGATCAGCCAACTCCAGTTACTGAGCAACAAACTGATTAGAGATGATATCACTGCTGTAAACAGCTAAATGATTCTAAAGAACAACAAATGCGAATGTAAAAGTGAAAATGAATAAAAGATCAACCAAACACAGCTGTAAATCTGTGCACTGAATCATTCCAACAAGCTCAAAGGGGAAAATTGAAGGACAATAAAATGATTTGTGAAGATTCAGAGATAGCAGATCACTTTTGACAGCAATACAGCAGTATCTGAAGTAATGTCCCAAGTACCAGAGTTCACAGCCAAGTGTGAAATCCATCCATCTCTGACTTCAGTCAAAACAAGATAGTTGTATTACTAAGCAAAACAACTGCACAACTGAATGATAAGAAACATCGTAAAACACTTAAAATAACATGGTAACTTGCTGATATCAGCAGAAGTCCTGCTCCACACCACCACGCATGTTAACTATAGACTCTTCCTTTCTCATTAATACCAACACTATGTGTCATCATTACGAGAGAAACTGAATCACTTATCCATGGCATAACTGACAAATGGGAGGTAGCTCTACAAAGTTTTAAACTTTCTATTTGCCTGATAAACTCAGTGGTAATGTTTTCACTCAGGTGCTCTGTGTCAAATAATATATAATGAGGACGAATTCAGATTCACACAAACTCAGATTGAACAAAATGATGTCTTACTGTCTCTTTTTGGCCTTGCTTAAATGGAGTGTGGGAAACTAAGCCTTGGTTTTAAGTGTGACAAGATAAAACACATCACTTTAATTCATAAAGCAGACAAAACTCCAACCACTCCAAGTACCATCATGCACGTCACACTCTACAACCCCAAATGCAAATCCTTTATCTCACAAAAATCACTCTGATATCTACCTGGGCAGACGAAGTTGTCTGGGACTCTTCCCAATGATGTTCACACAGCTGCACTCCAGACCTGTCTGTGTCTGTGTGACTAAGTGTGCGGGAAGCCACTGCTGTCTTGCCTTACATGGCTGGGTGAGGCTCCACCAGCTGCCCAACCCTTTTTCCTCCCTTTTCTCCCCAGTCACGGAGCTACAGTGCCAGTCCAAGGAGGCATGTAGTTGTTTGCCTCCCCTGCAGGGCTGCAATGCCACATACACAATGGAAAGAACTGGAAGGAACATTTCCACTTGTTATATAATACACAGCCCTGGATAAAGAAGTTTGTTGATGGTGAATCTACACTACACAGTCATGTTTAACAGTCACATATTAACTTTACAGCCTGATAATTTGACTGAATTTCCAATTCAAAGTAAATGACTGACTAGGTTAAACCTTAATACTTAGCCTAAATGAATGGAATCGATACAGAACTTATTTAGGACAACATGTGACAAACAGATAAAACTGTGGAATTTATCTGGCACATAGTGACAGTGATAGGTAGCAGGACTCTGAGGAATGTTTGGTGCGAGTTACATAATAGAGATTAATGAGGCGCCTTTATATAACTGTCTCTGGCATGGTGAGTGTGTGCAGTATAAACAAAACTCTGCAAACAAAAGTCAAATGCCACACTCCAAATATGTTCATGTCTGTGTGTGTCTCTAACCATCTGAAACGTCAGAAGTTAAACTTCCATCAATGGAACTTATCATAGGTGTTGTTCAACTCCTGTGTTGCTTCCCTTGAGCCAGGGTTGTAATAATGTTCAGGATAATCATTAGTAGCAACCCTAGCTATGTCTATAAATAGTCCAAAACAAGTGAAAATGTCCATCATTATTTCACAGAGCTCCAGATGATGCCTTCAAATTCACAACCAAAGACATTCAATTTATAATTATACAAAACCAATAAAAGTCAAGCACTGTCTTTAAAAGCTGTTGATTAGGTTTCTGTCAAATGACTAATAGTTTCATCATTTGTATATTATATTCCACATGCAGGACTTGTCTCTGATTTTTTTTAAACCAGTTTTGTGTTTTGTATGTTTACATATATACACACACACACACACAAACACATTATATATATATATATATATATATATATATATACATACATATATATATATACATATATATATATATATATATATATATACATATTTAATTGCTTATCCTTTTGTCGACATGTGAGCAGTGCAAACATGCCATTTTGCCCATGTTGGTTTTATACACAAGAGGCTTAGAGCTCATATCTCTTATGTAGCCATGTATCTACTGTAGAGTTGACAAAACACCCATTACAATCCAGCTAAGCTGTTTTAATAATATCCTTCCCTGAAATATTCTTGCTCTTCCCAGGATGTTCTCACGCTATGACACAACACACATTAACGAAAATGTAATTTGTCAAGATCAGGAAGAAAACAATTAAACTCCTAAGTGGGATGAAATAGGTTTTCCTTATGAAAGCAACAAGCGGTGGGGTTTGCAGAACAGGATGCAAGAGAGGTCAAAGCTCATGTTGACAGTGCAATCACAGGACTGACTGTAAAACACATTCCTCTGCAATCAGTGACTAGTGAAAATGCGTTTTCACATCTTAAAGAGAAATTGAAGTGATGAATTCATAGTAACAACCTGAACAAACCTTTATTCAGTCTTAAAGGGCCTCACAACAATCTACATCAGAGATGAGCTCTAAAAATCCAACAGGATCCTCATCTTAATCGTTTCTTTGAGCTAATCAAATCTGTCAGCAGCAAAAATGTTTTTGTTCCATGTGTGTATTTGTCTGGACATGACCATGTATTTCTCCTCTTCCTGCCAGTTGTCTATATAAATAAATGATCTGTTCATTCATGCCACCATCCTGGTGCACAGGATGCCATTGAGACAATACATAACACTTACTAACTCAATGGTTTAAGCCAACAGATTCTTTTAATTTACTATTGCAATGATTGCAAGTTATGTATTGCTTAATCTGTCATTTAACAAATTCTTCATGCCACTTTTTAAATAGTCATCATACTTTGATAGTTACAGGGAAGTCTTAATGACAGCAATGCGCATCAAACCGTGAAAGAGCAGGTTATGCACGGACTAGATAAAAAACATGATTTGACAGCCAATGAAAGGAGGACATTTCTATTTAACTACACACCCAGCACATCTTGGTACAATGACTTCTTTGGAAGACTTGGCACAGAAATCTCTGCAAATTCTACATTTGAGAATGTCAGGTCAAACGTTTTCTCCACTGAGCCGTCACAACAGATTCACTTATTAAAGGTCTAGAATGACCTAAATGTTTGAATTATTTATAAGCACTAAAACATGGCTGGAGGCAATAATTATTTATTTTACTTCTAATGAAATTAGTAGTAGGGTGGCTCAGACTACAAGTGCAAAAGAGCCCTAGACCCGCTTTCCCCTTCTGTAAACATATTTAAAATGATCAGATATGGGCTCCACATCAAAGGCATAGAGCAGGTTAAAGTTCAGTGAAAGTGCAATGTATACAGTGACACATACAGTATACTGAAGTCACCGTAGGAAAAGTTCATGACAGACAGTAAGTGATGTGATGATTATGTAATCCTGCTGTCACACCTGCTATTTGACCTGCATGAGTAAGTAATAAAGGGACAAAGGACGATTTGATATTATTTGATATAGCTCTTGCAGAAGATAAGGGGCATCAAGTAATCTGAACTCACACACAAATCGCAGTCATTTGATTTAAATTTAGCCACATCTTAAATAAGAGCTAATACCATCAGACTGAAATACTACAGCCCAAAGCTCATACTGTATCAGGTGCATACTGTAAAAGATAATGCAGTCACATGACACACACTGTGTGTTGCCTCTGCAATTGCATATAGGCTGTGTTGAAATGTAATGTGTATTATCAATGGTTGTGTTATTCCAAGAGTAAACACTGGTTATGTTGAATCTGGCGACTGTGATATAACTTTTCTGGAGGATTAAAAAAAAAAAAAAAATCACGTGAAAAATGTACGTGGGATTAAAACGCACATGCAGGACTGTTCTCATAGATTTTGCTTACATATATGAACACTTTTTCTATAATGTATTCTGACGTCCTGCTATTGGTGAAAGGCGAGTTTCTGCTTTTTCTTAGCTTTGTTTCAAAAGTCACATGTAGACCATTTATACACAATATAGCTGCTAAATGTCATTTAAATGTCGAGTTTTCACTTTCATACGTTCATATGGGAAATATATGAAGTATTTGAACTTCAAACACACCGATCAGAAAGTATTTAACAGGGGAGTCTGCGTAGAGGCCAATTAACGATATCTATCGCAGCTGTGAAACTCTCTCTCCATTCTGATACACAGGAGATAAAAAGCGGGAGTAAGTAGCTCCTAATAGTTTACTGAGCACCACAGATGCAGCTCTGTTACACCTGACAGGGATTCAACCCTGTCTCTTGGGATGAAAACAGTTAAACTGGTTTTAATCATTACTCACGTTGGCTTTGTTGTCCTTTGCTCCATTTTCCACAGGCTGCTTCACGCCACCGCTCATCTTCTCAGCGGAAAATGAAGCCAAGACATAAAAAGAAAGAAAAAACAAAAACGTTTCAGAGTAAGATGGTTTTTTTTATTCCTATCTGTCCTTCGCCTCACCTCCTCCTCCTACTCCTACTCCTACTCCTCACAAACAAGTGTTAAATACTTCCACAGAAACGCGGAGAGAAGTGAAAGGACACCTGGACCCTGCTCTGCTCTGCTCTGCTCTGCTCTGCTCCCTCTCTCCCTCCCTCTTCCCTCCCTCGTCTGGCCAGGTAGTAAAGTTGAACCCTGCAGCTCCTCTACATGCCTGCACCTAGTTTAAATGGAATGTACTGAATCATAAATCAGGATGTAGGAGGCAGAAATTACTGGACACAGTCTTTGTCATTTCAAACTTGGTTGCTCTATTTTTCTTTGTATTTCGCTTTTATTCTTGATGTCTTTTATTATTTTCACATCTTTTAACAGTTCTGTTTTGTATTACATTCAGTAATCCCCCCCTTCCTTTGATAATGACGGTGGTTATAAAGTGGCGACTGTGCATAGATTTGAATCTACTTGTAAATTGTAAATGTATTTTTATGTTATTTACTGTACATGTATCTTCTTTTTCTACCTACATCCCTGGCCTTTTTCTTTTTCTGCTGCAATGCTAAATTTCTTCTTGCCTTGTCTCGGTGGTAATAAAAATGCTTCATAATACATCACAATTCGTTGTCAGTACATACTACAAATTCAAGGTAAATAACAGAATTAATTCAATCAAAATTGATCTCTGGGTTCTATAGGGGTGAGAATGACTGAAGAGCACATATGGCTGAAGTAAAACTGTGTCTGACCTCAGAGAAGCTGATGACCCCTCCGTCCGGCAGACACTTTGTGTGATTGCTGCTGAACCACAGCATTTTGCCCTCAGTCACCTGCCTGATCTTCTTCCAGATTGATCCCATATGCGTTCTCTCTTCATCTGTCTTGTTTCAACAAATTTTGTTCAACGTCTCCCTCATTTTCCAGTAATTTCTCTGTTGGTAACACCACAGCACCAGGAACCTTCCAGTGTCTCTGATCTGCTTCCTCTCTACTGCAGCTAATTCTGTGTCAAGCCTGCAAATAGGATATAACCCTGTTTGATAACAGTCCTGTCACATGTCAGGTGGCTCTGGTGCCACTTACACTCTTAATTATTTTCCTGTTGGGCCTCTGAACTCATTTACCTTTTGGCAGCATATGGCTTTAAACCTTTTGTGACATGCCTGGCACACGAGCCCAGAGAAAGTGTCCTACTTTCAGCTTTTGACAATGTAGCTGTGATGATGTGAGAGCATTGTGAACTTCACTGAATTAATGGATCAAATCAGTAAGAAATAAGTGGTGTTACTTTCATTAACAGTTCTACATGTTTTAACATAAATTCACATAAAAAGCTGTTAAAACTCATTTGAAGGTTTAATGTGACGACACACTGTATTTTTCATTTCTTGTTATTACTTGCTTTCAGACGGGTGTGGCATAACATGAAAGTGGGGGTGATTACCAGAAGAAGACCAGAGTCTAATTCCCAGGTAAGTTAAGTGTTTTTTCCGCTCTGGCTGAGATCATGCAATTATGTTTTACATCTTTGATTTTTAAGAGCTATTTATTCTGTGACATCTAAATAAAAGTAGCGACTTTGTACACACCACTGAAATACAATTAGCTACTGTAAATACTGCTGCACTGCACTGCTTTGTGTGAGGCACCTATCAGGGTAAATAGACTACTGGTGAGTGACAGAAACTCAAAAGGCAGCTCACTTTGAAAAGCACAACCTTAAGTAAACATGCACTGGTTATATAGATTAATGGCTTGGGCGTAGAATAGCAGGCACCTTTTATATTCTGTACATTGTAAAGTGAGAATGTTATTTTAAGCCAAATTTTCCATTGACAGGGATGAATGTCATGAAGTTGGGGTAAATCTGTGTTGAGGTATATATTAGTGCAGTATATTCTCTATCTAATTTGTGTTATTGTAGTATTTGTGTACATTTTATGAATGACATTCTTCCTCTGAGGTTTTAAAGGAGGATAACAGCATGGATCAGTGCTGGCGCAGAACAACATTTCTGCATTGTCATTGTAATTCACAACCAGCAACATGAATGCTGACCACTCAAGTTGTAAAGCTGCTGCTTACTTTCTCACACATCGCGACGGTACACTCATACCACTAATACTTTCAGTTCTGCAAATAATATGATGAGCTACAGTAAAGTATAAAAAAGCTACATCATTCATTACAGGGACTGAACTCCAAATCCAGATCTAATTAGACACATGGTCATTTATTTTGGCTGATTTGAAACACTGAAATGCATATTCAGTATTTATAGTTGTCACTGGATACTTTACTATCTAGAATAATGAAAGACAACATAAAGTGTTCCTAAGGAGGAAGGAGGCACAGAGGTTAGACGAGGTGGAGTCATGATTACAGCTTGATGTCTTCCGTAATTACAGTAAACCAACTAAGGATTACAGACTCTGAGTCTCTAAGGGGGAAACTCAGCCAGAGCTAAAAGAACCACACTGCTCACTCGCTTCAGACAGGAAGCTCAGAAAAAGAATCTAGATTTTAAATAATGAAACGAGGTCGGGACATTTTATCTGAATATCAATGCAAAATATTCATAAGATTCATTCTTATTTTCAAGCCTCTTTTGAAACAAGTTCAGCTAATAATTTGGGGACAGTTTGAGCATAATCTGAAACAGTTACTGATGTAATAATAATGATACCCTCAGGTTTCTGATATAATTGACATATTCCCTCTCTAAGATAGATTGTCTTTGTCTGACTTCTTCTTCTCTGAACACTTGGTGCACATTTTAAGAAATTTGGATAGTCAAGAATTCAAGCTGAGTTTATGATCAACTGACTTTAATGAGCCACCAAGACGTCTAGGATAGAATAATGTGAAGAGTAAAGCTTCAAGTATTCACTGTCTGGGCTGCAGTTTCACACATTTAAACAATGTTCATCCAGTCACCGTTACCTCCTCTCAGTTCTGATGAAGTGAGAAGTCTGTCGGATGAGTGCTGAGTAGTTTTCATGTCTATAGAAGCCAGTCTAAGGGATTTGGTCTTAAAATCCTTTTGTCTACTGCTATTTGTCACCTCATTGTTAGTGACCCCATGACGCCATGCTGCCTGAGAATGTATGAAATTCCCTTTGACAGTAAACCATCAGGCCTGCTGAATTGTTTGGCAGTGATAAGCTGTGGAAGAGCTGCTGCACAGAACAGCAGGACAGCAGCAGGCCTTGATCTTGTATTCTCTGTATCCCTGTAAAGGTGTGAACTTGCCTCCAGGTTTTTTTGATATTTTAAACTGGTCTCTGATACAAAGCAAAGCCCTTGCATATGTTAGGACTACTGTCATTCCCTGTGTCTTTGAAATCCAACATCCAGATGCAACATTTGAAGACATGCTGCTTATACCTCTGAATGAATGAATGATTGAATGTGCCGAAAAAAATATCCCCTGCTGTGAGACAATACAGTACACTATACTGATTCCACTAATCATGAGCTGATCTTTCAATGATGTATCGATCTGCTTTATTTCTTATTGGACTGTGGGACCATTTCCAGTCTTACATTCTTAGGTGTAAAGGCTCTAGTTTTTTTTTTTTATCTTGTAAGTTCATTGTAATGAGGAAAACTATATCGGTGTAGGAGATTATGTGTAAACTGAAGTGAAGTGAGGGTTAGGCTTAGAGTGAATTAATTGCTACTAAGTTCAGGCCTGCCTCGAACTGGCACTTCTCCCACTGAGTACACAGAGCAGGCGGTTATGACATCATGGGCGCACCCCTGGGATAAGATGGTTCATAGACTAACCATTTTATCCCAGCGGCACAACTGTGGCTTTCATAGGCAAATAGAGTATAGAGTACTCCTAAGTCAGGCAACAAACGGAGAGCTCCCAGCAAATTTAACATGGTTAGATCTACCAGAGATCTTCATCAGACATTGTCAATGAAATGATAATGACATTTTGTACCAACTGTAAACAAAGTATAACGTGTATATTGAAGTACCCCCGACGCAGGGGTTAGGGTTAAGATGGCGACCATATACCACAATATCCCTGGTTCACATCTGGACAACCTATTTTGCTTCTCTTTCTCCCTCATTTCCTACAAAAGTATTGCACAGTTTAAATATTAAGATAAAAAGATTAAATAAGTAAGAAAATCAGGAAAAATTACAATATATCTCCTTTTATTGAATACATGGTCCAAAATGTACTTAAAATATCTGTCAACAATTTTGGGAAGCTTATAAAGCTCTTCACCGAATATTACCAGCAGCTTAATAAACAAACTTTAAATTTATAGCATCCTTGCTTGTAATTGCCCAAATACAAATTTTCAAAGTGACAGGTTGAAAATATAATAACACCATCATCACAGGCAGTTGCAACAAAGAGAAATGTGGAACGCTTGCAAAGCTAAGGTGACGATACTTCCATTAGGAATGCAGAGGAGATGCAAGCCGAGGCAAGCATACACACATACAGCAGGACATACTATTTAAATCATTACAGCAGCAGCAGCATACAAACACAACACATGCGATGACGACATGATATGAAACTAATTCTTAAGGCATTTGAGTGAAACATGCACATGGACCAAGCTAAATACGCAGCGATAAACTGAACCACATTCAGAAATATGGCCATTAAAGTAGAAAAATCTATAGGGAGAAAATTAATCTATGAGGATACACAGTGTTACTTTATGTATATTTGATTGTCTTGAGTAACAGGTATGCACAGCTAATACAATGTAAAAATATAGGCTCAGTTTAAATGGCCCATTACTGTCACATTCAAAGGTTAAAAAAAAAAAAAGACATCACTTCCAATACACAAAGAAACACTTGGAGCCACTTACAACACTGACAGATGTAACTTATCATGCGTAAGCAAACACAGATAAAACCAACAACTGGAACAGTTAAAAAAAGAAAAAAAAAAAGAGGAAATATTTTATTTTTTGGTTTAAAACGAATTTGAATTTGCAATTCTGACTTCAGTGAAACCAAACTGGCAAAATCACTTGCTACCATTATGACCTCTGAACATCAACATGCCACAGTAATGTGCTACCGCAGTAATGTACAGTTTATATGGTCAATACAAAAAAGAAACAGCAAAGAGCCTTTTTGAAAATATAATTCAAGAAGTAAAACCTTAATTCTAACTGTAATTGTAATTCTTCTCTTCAGCAAGACACGAAACAGTAGATCTCAAGACAGATAAAACATGACAGCAAAGAAGCAATCATAATCACAGCTGAAGGCTCAAAAACTGCAATCTAATTATCCTGACAACCTGTCTCTGTTGGACTGTTGCACTAAAAATAAACCCAAGAACAACTGCAAGGCAAGTCTGTAGTGCATGGCAACAGAGTTCTTCACACAAGCGAGTCCTTCATGCCCTGAGTACCTTCCTCTGACAAAATCTCTGACAAAATCTTACAAGTACTGGAAAAAAAAAAACCTCTTCTTGCAGTAATTTTATTCTAGGAGCTGGTGGTCTGCAGGTGGCTTTCATTCAGGATGGAGGTGATGTTGGTGTCATAGAAACCGTCCTCATCCTCAGAACTTAAAGTGGAGGAGCCCAGAGCTGCACGATGTGTTTGCTGTGACTTCCGCCTGAGAGAAAGCAAACAACAGAAAATCCAACAGCATGACTCAGTTCTTCTACTTTCATGCACGGCAGCTCAATCAACAGAGGCCATGTGTAGTGCTAGTTACTATAGAGTGCCACCTAGTGTAAAGAAGATAGAGTGATGGGGTTACTTGTCAAACACTGAAAGTTAAGGAAGTCATCCTACATTGTGTGGAACAGTAAAGTTCACTTAACATATTTTTTTTGTGATTGAACGACATCTATGCTCAACATTATTTCTCAGACTTAAGTCCTACTTCAGTTCTGCCTCCAGTGCTGTGACTTTGGCCTGCAGTGCCTCCTGGAGCTCCTGCTGCTCCTCCAAGTCCCTGAGGACCTTGCGGCGCACTCCCTCCAGGCGCTCCACCTCCCCTTCGCTCTCGTCCACCTGCCGTTTCAAGGCCTTCACACGCAGAGACAGCTGGGGACGGAAAGAGGGAGAGGCAGGGGGTTAGAGGGGAACAGAGGAGGTCACAGGTGGAGACGGTGGAGCGGAGGGGAAGAAGCCAGACAGGCAGGCAGGGGTTAAAGCCAGGGGTCTGATGGGGTATGTGGGGTTGTAAGGGGGTCAACTACGGCCACTGAAAAAAGGGCGGAGGCAGCAGAAAGATGATCGGGGAAGGGAGGTCAGGGAGCGTTCTGGTGACCGAGTCAGGTTGGGTGTGGGTCAGGAGGAGTACAGATGAGATTAGTCTTATGTAAAATAAGCAATAAACACTGTTTGAACTGCGTTAATGATTAACAGCAGGTGTAGGTCAAACAGGATCTATAGATAATTCTTACTACATTATTAAAATTGTTGAGTATGTAAATTAGTACAAAAAGAGAGTCAGGAAACTTGAGACAACCACAGGAGCATATTTGATACTCAGTCAATTTCACTGACTTTGAAAGAACAGTGAGACAGTTAGGAAAATACACTTATTTAACTTGTTGCAAGGAGTTAGATTGATACCACTTTTGTGTCTGTATGGTAAATATGTAGCTAGAGCCAGCAGCCAATTAGCTTAGCTTAGCTCAAGAAAATGGAGGCAGGGGGAAACAGCTAGCTTTGCTCTCTCAAGAGCTCACAAAATCAACACCTACCTACACCTCTAAACTCAGCTCACCAATTAACATTATATTATTATTATTATATAATAATAATTAGATATCTGTCTGTCTGTCTGTCTGTCTGTCTGTCTGTCTGTCTGTCCGTCCGTCCGTCCGTCCGTCCGTCCGTCACCCTCTGTTTCCAGTCTTTGTGCTATGCTGTGAATAATCTAACTCCCGGCAACAAAGTGCCTTTAATAAGTATATATTCTAAAATGTCTAACTGCTCCTCTAATTGGTTAGATCCAGTTTGAGTTTCAGCTTTTTGTATTTAACCAGCAAACACTAGAACAAAGAGCAAAGATTATTTGCATGCAAATCTTGATATTTACCTGGTCTCTCTGCTCAACGTGTTGGCTTCTCTCCTGGTCTAACGTGGCGTTTAGCTCCTTTAGCTTTCTCTCCATTCGTCTCTGAGAGGCCTGGATACCGGCCTTCTCTCTGTGGGGAGAATTTCAAAATTCATACAATACTACAACAATACTTTGACACAGTTACATTTTTGATGGGTATGTTGTGACACATTTTCCCTCATTCCATTCCAGGTGTTGTCTTTTTTTTATGGATGGTTGATTTCTGGGTCCTGAAGATTTGTTATTATTCCTTATATTATATAATATATATGTTTGAAGTTTGTTGTCATTTGACATATGAAAAGCCTGATGAGGGGTGTTTTACCAAAACAGCTTCTCAGTAAATTTTCATGAGTGTTGACAGTGTGCAGGAGCTGACTGAGTGATAGAGATTGTTTCTTTTTGTCTTCAGTCGTACCTTTCTTCACTGTGAAGTCTCTCCTCTAGCTCTTGAATTTTGTTCTCCAGCAGGTTGATTCCAGCTGAGGGCCGAGTCTGTCCTTCCATGTCTGCCACACGAGACCTCAGCTCCTTCAACTGGGAGGGGAGGCGCACAGTGAGGTGAATAAACGAGTGATTTCTGCAAAAAGCTGTGCTAACCAAGTGTGTGTGTGTGTGTGTGTGTGTGTGTTTATGTTTATGTGAGTGAGAGTTTGTGTGCACGTCCAGACACGGAATGAATGAACAGTACCTGTCTCTCAAGTGCACTCTTGTCCATCTCCAGGTCATGTCTTGCCGAACGCTCCTGCATCAGCTCTGAACGAAGCTGATCCACCTGATAGGAGAATGAGGAGACAGTGTAAGTAAACCTGTCATCCTTTCTGCCATTGCATACAAAAAAAGCCTCCTGCTTATTTGCATGTGTATTCAAATATTTGTATTTGTGTGGCACCTGATCTCTGCTTCGTGTGATACGGTCATTTAGAAGCTCTACACTGCTCCTCTCCTCATCCAGCTCGATCTCCAGTGTCTTAATTTTATCCTGTGAGAGAACACACACACACACACACATACAGGTAGATATGGAGATTAATACATACTGAAACATATTTCCTTTTTGGGGCTTATCTCCCTATACTCAAAGCTATTTGATATCACAATTTCACACGGTTCACTCCCACCCATCTTTAGATTCCCCAGTTCATGACCTTTGACCTTGAGGGCTCACCTCCAGGCCCCTGATCTCCCTGGTGCGATCGGTGTGGGTGCTCTTTTCGGTCTCTAGCTCGCTCTCCAAGTGTTTGAGACGGTTGCTGAGGAGATCTCTCTCCAACTGGGTGCTGTCTCTCTCCTCACTGCACACCAGCAGATCCCTCTTCAGACGGGAAACCTGGGGAAAAAACGGTGTAGTGTAGTTTTATAGGAATTCCACCCATTCTCATGCAATTTCTGCTTTCATAACTACTTTAGGGTTTGCCAGACATGCATGCTCTTTTTAGATCCCTGCTACACTTTCTCAGAGTAAATGTCAAATGTATATTTCCACATTTCTATGTAAGTCTTAACCACTTCTGGGTAATAAGCTGCAGGCAGTGCTATGAGCTATGCGCTAACATCAGTATGTAAACATGTCCTCAGTTACAATGTTATCATTATGTTAAGTAGGTACAATATTTACCATGTTGGTTACCACTGTTTTAGTTTAATTAGCACTAATTGCAAAGAACAACTGAGGCTGATTAGTTTTGCAGTTATTTATTGATAGAAAAACTTGAATTTTGAGCTGACGATGGCGCAAAGACAAGGAATCAATTACATTTCATGGTGAGGGGGGCATGAGTGTGTGTGTGCCAAATTTTATGGTAATCTATCCAGTAGCTGCTGAGATATTTCACTTAAAAACCACAAATGTCAACCTCTAGGTGGCGCTAGAGGGAGTCAGCTCATCACCAAAGTCTTTAGGATTCATACTCTGGGAACCGTGAATGAAATGAAGGTGATGGATCAACAGACCAGCACTGGCGTCCCTAAAACCACACTTTTAAAAGGCTTTGAAACAATAGAGGATAATAGGCTAATGGGCTAAAATGGGATAACAGTTAAGTCTCCATTGTTTGAGGGATCTTGTTTTGTACATAACACTTGACTCATGTAATGCTGAAATAATGTAAAAAATGCTAAAATAACTTTTTGAATATTTCAGAGGTTCTGGGTTTTGCTGCACAAGCAGATTTACATTCCCCCTCCTTCTCGTTTACGCCTCCTCCTCACCTCATCTTGCTGGGCCTTCAGGTTGCTCTGGGCTCTCTGCAGCTCAGCCAGCCTGTCTTTGCTGTTGCGCTGCGCCTCCAGCAGGTCCTTCCTCGAGCGCTCCCTGTAGTCATCGAGCTGTGTTTGCAGTGACGCCACCGACTGACGGGAATCTCCCATCATCATCTCCATCTGACAGTGGAGGAAGCGCAGATGAGAAAAATAGGGATGAATTTCAATATCTCCATATATATGAGCAAACCATGCTGTTTCTCTAACCCTAACACACACACACACACACACACACACACACACACACACACACACACACACACACACACACACACACCTCTTTGTTAATCTTCTCCAGGGCTCGGTCCAGCAGCCTCTTCTGCTCCTCCAGGTCGCTCTTGCCCCTCCGCAGGGCGTCCCTCTCCAGGTCTCTCTCCTCCAGCCGCCGGGTCAGCTCATCCCTCTCCTTGCTCAGGCGGGTGGCTCCTCTCTTGGTCTCCTCCAGCTGAGACTTCAGGGAGCGGTTCTCATCCTCCAGGGCTTCCACCGCCTCCTCGGCCTCCGAGCTCCGGTTCATGCTGGAGTGAAGCCGCGTCTGGAGAACGATAAAATGACCACTGATGAACATGGGATTTGTAGCTTGTGGACTGATTTGTGTTTTTATGACTATCAAGTTGTAGGTAAAAGGTATTTCATGTGTGTGATGTTAAGAAGAGAATAATATTCACCACATAGCAACCCATTTGAATTTGTCCAGTATTTCATAATTGGCCTTTGTACGCTGCATTGTTACATCTGTGATGTAAAATAGGAGGAATGGCAAATAATAAAGTCCTTCCATATTCAAAATACAGTTCGAAAAGAGACTCTATACTTTAAACTTGATTGTCCTGACCACCGTATCCAAACAAAGTCTTACTCCATATCCTTGACGTGGATTTGTATGAGCTTTGCACCTATGCTGATTTGTGTACGACTACCCTCTTCACATGATCAGTAAGTAATACGATTAAAGCTCCTAAAACAGCTGTGATACGCTGGTGTTCCGGCGCACACGGAGCACAATGCACATCTTATGCAAATTTATCTCGGAGGGATTATTTTCCACGCTTGCATGTTTGAGTTTTTCTTTGGATCTAATTTACTTCACATCTCTCAGTTGAAAATAGCGTCTGTGTGGGAGACCATTTCTTTTATTCTTGTACTGTATGTGTGTTGAAATCATTTTGCATGCATGTGTGTGTGCAGCGGTGTATTGCACTGTCTTTTTTTTTTTTGTGCAGTACCATGCGTGCCAGCCTCTCTCTGAGGCGAGTGTTTGCTTCCTGGAGCTCCAGGTTGGCGCCATGGTCCACCACAGTTCTTCCAGCTGATGACTGTAGAGAGATGTGGGTCAAAACAGAGAGAGGAAGGGGGGAAGGTGAAAAAGATATTACATGTAGAATTTACTGATTTACACAAAAACTATAATCTCTTATTTATTTTGTACATTAAATCCATTTCTCTGATGCAAGAGGTGTTCCTTTAATCTTTTAAATATATTTCTATGATCAGATTCACTTCTTTTCCACACAATCTAGACGCTGCTTCACCTCCTTTGCCTTCTCGAGCGCCTTTTCCAGCTCGGCCTTGTCTTTCTGCGACTGCTCCTTCAACCTGCTGATTTCAGACTGAAGCTCGGCCTCTTTCTCTCCACCCGCTTTCTTCAGGGCTTGAAGTGCCTTGCTCTTCTCGTCTAACTCGCCCTTTTGTTTGTCCAGATCGGCGCGAGCCCGCTTCAGGTTGTCATGGCAACGCTGAAGCTCCTTGGGATAAGTAATCAGAGATGAATAATGCGTGTGTGAGCAAGAGGAATGTGCCAGGGTGATTTTGTGTGTGTGTGTGTGTGTGTGTGTGTGTGCAGAAAAAATGAATGAAAATGAGAGAGAAATGATCTAAACTTCACCCAAAGGAAATCCCACAGTCGCATTACTGCTCTAACAGATATATATATATATATATATATAAAAAACAAAAACTATACATACTGTAAAACAAAAAAGATGAGCCCCTGCATGTCACCCACACAGCGAGCAGAATCTGTGTTCTGCCTCGTGACTAATGTGAACGTGAATTACCTCTGCTAAAGACCGGTCATCATCAGGCATTTGTTTCTTCACGGAGAGAAGTGAATTCTGAAGATCCTTCAGCTCACCCTCAAATTGTTCCTTCTCCAAACGGGATTTCAGGAGCCTGCGGAAAGACAGTAGATCTTAGAGAACACACAGTGGTGAAAGTAGCTGCCATGTACTACAGACGTACACACACACCCACACACAAACCGCAAGGCCGTAAGTACGAACACATGCGCGACAAACGACAAACAAAGCGCAAAGGGAGCGAAACTACTGTTATAAACCATAAGAATATCACCACATCCAGAATCTGCCTTTTGTTTAGGGAGGAACACTTTCATTAAAGAGAAATGCACCACTTACTTATTTACTCAAAGTTATGTCCATTAGCAATTCAATCAGGAAATTTGACGTTTTGATTGGATGATTGAAAAAAAAAATTATGATTGATCAATATAACTTCATTAAGACACAATTAATGAAGTAAATAAGTACATTTCTGAATGATGATTGGCTTGAACGATTGACATGATTGGGTTTGTCATCACCAGATCACTGTTAGTCAGGGTTCACCAATCTAATGATCAAAACACATGTCATCAGACACAAACTCCGCTGTGATCTATGAGCTTCTCGGGTGAATCTCAGGGAGCACATCTCAAGTTCTGATTGAAACTAGTCTAAATCTACTCGAACCAAACGCAGTGACACTGATTTCCTCTCTCACATTCGACGGCTGACGTGCTTCCCGCTCCTGCCGAATGAAAAGTCAAGCGAAAGAGTGCATGCATTAAAAATAACTCCAGAGAAATGTTTTCTTGCAGGAGTGAATAAAAAAACATTTTTTTTTTTAACAGCAAGGTTTTCAGTGAACAGATTCTTTGAACTAATTCTCCTGATTGTAAAAACATCAAATACGACAGAGTCTGTTTGATGCTTGACCGAGGCTGGAACATGTTACGACTGCCAGTTCAAAGCTGTCAACACAAGCCTGTTTGAATGTGTATGATTTAACCTAGTAATGGCATGGCTCCATAATCAATTTGCAATCTTAGACATATAATCTTCTATCCTGGGTCCTTAAAATTAAACATTGATTTATCCACATATTTGTGGTCTTTGAACGTTACTTGTCTGGTGTTTTTTTTTAAACAAATATTTAGATAGTGAAAGAGATACAGTCTGTGCACTCCAACCTCACAAATGATTCATACAATTGAGAGAGGCCTCTGATGTGAGTTACCTCCACACACAAACACACAAAATACAGAAGCGAATGGTGCCATATCTGCACAAAGTGCGAAATACATCTGTTTTTGGTGACAGCTATTTTATGCTTTTGGTTGATATTGATGTTTTTTTTTTTTTAAAGGGTCATCTGCCATTAATTTCTATGTGTATGCAATAGAGAAGATATTTATGTAAATACACTTATAGACTTATTGACACTTACTCTTCTCTGGTGTTGTGCAGGCCCTGTGTGGTGACATCCAGCTGTGTCTTCCACTGCTCTCCCTGATCCCTGCAGCTCTCCAGCTCTTCTTCCAGCGTCAACATGGAGGCGTTCACCCTCTCCCTCTCCTCCTCGATCTGCTCCTGGGACTGATACGTAACCAACAAACATACACACAAAAAAAAAGGAAAAAAGATATTTTGAGTTATTGGAGTCAGTGTATAACACGGGTTCATTCCCGCTGTTCAATCACCCTTCTCATTATCATGACATACTGTATAAGAGCAGTGATTCAAAGGGAGCTCACACACCCAAATCTGTCACATTTTCTTTTCATTCAGTTTCTTTTCAAGCAAATGCTCGACACAAAGGAACAGAGAACAGAGAACGTTCAGCTTATTCCTTCATCAGCGTCTCTTCAACTTCTAAAAAATACTTCTAGATAAGAAATAACACCATTAAACTTCATACAAGATAGAGAACGGTACAGTCGACACAAACAGCGATCCAGCTGCTTTAATCCTCCTCTCGCTAAATAAATCAACTCATCAAAAGCAGCTGACAACCTGTCTGCTTATTTCCTGCTCTCGGGCTGTGTATTACGTTTTGCCTGACACTGCTGTTACTGTTTCCAAAATCTGCATAACGATCTATTCCTGTATATCCATAACTTCTTCTACAGCACATCCTACAGTACTCCAAAAATAGTCCACTGATAGAAAAAGAAACTCTACGATAGAAATTCACCCGGAAAACTTTTACACTGCAATCACAAGTAGCGAAATTCTCTTTTGTAACTGAGCTAACTAGGCTTAGCCTGACCTCATGGTACACGTGTGAATATATATATAGAACAGAAGAGCAAGACAAAGCCTGGTTCTATAATAGGCTGTAAAATCAAGTCACAATTTAATCACCTTAATAACACCTGCAGGACACACAAACTGCCTGACAGGTATAACCTGACTACTCTCCCATTACCTCTGTACAAAGAGCTCCTCTGAAAAGAAACAGTTTCTGTCTTAGGAGTGTTTTGCCAGACTGTGATGTAACAGATTAAAAAAAATAATAATTTCAGTCATCGGAAACTGAGAAATATTCATTGTGATTGCTGCATTGCAGGTTTTACTGTGACCGTCAGAGAGGTTAAAAAATCCTTCCTGGTTAACTTCACAGTAATCTGCAGGTTACTGACTTTGACACTGAAACAACTTCATAGAAGATAATCACATGAATAAAAGGGAAATATATATGGAAATATATTAGTTTACGTGGATCCCAAACACAAATAGCAAAAGCTCAAAACAAATTGGACTTCAACCGAAACTGCAAAGAAAGAAATGCTTATAAAGAAACAAAGAAATCCTTCACACTACTCACTGAGTGATGTTTATGATCTGAAAACTACAAGACTTTCTGAAGTGCAAGAACTTAACTTTGTAGTAAAAATAAAAGAAATGCCAAATGGACTTGAAGCTGTCCTATTCTATTAAAGTGGTATTTACTATACGTTTCTTTAAGCACCAGTATATTAAGTTCTGTCTGTGTAAACAGTGCCTTGCTTGTTCTCTCCTCAGTTCACTGACTTGGTTCGTGTTCAGTGACGTCGGAGTCACGAAACCAACATTTTTAGTTTTATTGAGCCAAATAAAATCTTCTTTCTTTGTCAGGGTCCATCAGGTCAAAAACACAGCGGGACACGCCCATCCTACATCAAAGTAACTGCACAAAAACGCAACTGAAATCAACTCAGGAGCGTTTATAAGGCAGCTGACGATCATGCAGAGACCGCACTCACATCAAACAACCTGAGCTTTTTTATGGTGTATTACTGGTGTTTAAGTGACAAATCTGTCTTTTAATTTTACGAATCAAAATTCTTGTTGCGCAACATTAGTTGCCTACTGGCGAGTCAGTTCAAAAAGTCTCTTAGGATTCATCACATATCATCAGCACAGATTTTATTACTTTGATCCCTGTTTTCAGTGTTTTTTTTTTCATCATTTTGCCTTAAATCTCAACTACTGACAACTAATGAAGAATAAATTTCAATAACTGTATTTTCTGTTAAATGTTCAATGGATTACTGCTGCACCACAGTTCAAACCCCAGGGGTTTCTGTTCTAACTTATGAGCTGCAACAAAGTGAAGTTCTGTGTGATTGACAGATGCACAAAATGCAAGAATCAGTGCCATCCACCTGTGTGACCTGTTCCATGGTTTTCCTCAGTTGGGCCATGTCCTGGCTGTACTGCTCCCTCAGAGCCTCCATCTCTCTGTCATGACACTCAACCTCCTCCTTCAGCACTCCCTTCAGGGCCGTCAGCTCCCGCTCCCTCTGATGGAGCGTATCCTCCTGCCGATGACGTAACATGGTAGCCTCAGCCAGATCGGCCTGCAGAGTCATCACATCCTACGGGGGGAGGGGGGGGAATGTAGAGGTAAGTAGACGGTAAGTTAAAAGACAGATAAAAGTGTTGCGTGTGTGTCAGTACCGTCTGCAGTGAGTCTGAGTGAGGTGAGTTTTCTGAAACCCTCCTCAGCTCCTCCTGAAGCTCGGCCAGCTGGTCTTCATGTAGGCGCAGACGAGACTCTGCACCCTCTCTCGCCATACGCTCCTCGGCCAGTCTGCACACACACACACACACACACACACACACGGATTATTAATACTGCAACACCAGAGTCATTAGCAAGCCAATCAATCAGGCAATAGCGAAACGATCCTTTGACAAAAAAAAGCCACAGCAGCAATAACTGGAAGCTTATTGTTGGCTGTTAAGTGTACACACTGTACATGCAAAACCACACACACACAAACACACAACCACACACACACACACACACACACACACACACACACACACACACACACACACACACACATCCTTACTCATCATGGGCCTGCAGCAGTTCTTTCTTGCAGCGATCGAGTTGATCCTGAAGTTCCTCAAAATTCCCCTTTTGGAGACTTCCATCATATCCTCCCTTCTGTACACAAACACACACACACACACACGTGCAGAGGAGATTGAGGGTGAGGCTTTAGAGGAAAAACAACAAAGAGAGAGCACAAAGACAGAGAACAGGACTGGAAACATTGCAACAGAGTGTCAGTGTCAACCTTGCACATACATTATGTGCTCTGTATTATCTTAAACATAAAAAAAAAAAACATGTCTTTGATTTCTTGCCCTAGTTTCTGACAGGGAGAACAGACCCTGCCACTGTGCTCAGACATCGTCTAAAAAAGAAAAAAAGCCGATCTCCCCACATAAACAACAGTTTCTGACAGGCTGCAGGGGAGCAGAGCCGGAGCAGCATCTCGTTTGTCGCCCACACCACTCCGCCGCTCGTCAAGGCTTACGCTCACTGAGAAGGAGGTATAAGCGCAGCCTGCCCATGAAACCTCTCTTATCCTCCTACACACTCATTACAGGAACGCACACACGGAGACAGAGGAAGAGAGACAAAGTGAGGATCACAGACGATTTTGCTCCTCAGGGGACCTCACATTTCTGTTACTTATCAGCGATGGATTATGAAGATATACTTTGTACAGATTTGTTTCATTTTCTTCTCGTCCCCCGCAGGACAGTGTGTAGATAATCCCGTTCTGGGACGTTTCAGTTTCTATCTGTCCTCACAAAGAGATAATTAACAGAAGATAACATAACTGAGAATATGTATAAGCTCTTTTGAGCACTTGGATTGAATTGCATCAGCTGTATCCTTAAAAGAGCCTCTCCTCCCATGCTTTATGTACATTAGTCATGGCTGAAATACTTGAACACAATGTGATCACATAATGGAAATGAGACTCAATATAAGCCCGGTCTAAAATAATAGCCGATTTGAGCTTGCCTCTAGTCCAGGTCGCTAGATAACTATGAGGGGTCGTGAACAGTAAGGAAGAGAAGAAAAATGATTCCTCTGTCATTTTGTTCGCAACAAACGGCTTCATAGTGGCTGAATAAATCCAGTATTTTCCCAAAAGTAAATTGATTAAAGATTCCATACAAAATCAGTGGTGGATGTAACATAATTTATCATTATTATTATTATAATTTCATAATTTTAACATCAGTGATTGGATGTCTTTTGCCGTAATGAACCTTGGGAGTCCTCGTTAAGAATTTTTTAATGTATTTTTTTACTTGCGACTTTTTATCGAAGAACCAGATATTATTTAACACAGTTGTTGATCTCTTGTAATGATAACTCACCCGGGAGGAGCCCTCACTGTGAATGATTTAACATTGTCGGTGGGAAACGAATGAAAGTTTTACTTCCACAACCAGAAATTGAAAGAAATAACTGTTTGGTTCAAATGGCTGATGAGGGACCAAAAAATAACTATCCTTGTTTTTTGTCACAAACCAGAGCGGCTATGAACCAATCCTCATTTTGAACAAGCAACAGCCATCAGTGTTCACTCTCCACACAAACAAACACACAGCACGTCAGCTGTCTTGGACCCAGGTAATCCAACACATCCAACATCTGATCCTCAATTAACCGGGGGAGCAAACAGGGTCTTGGTGCATTAAGTCGTCACTCTCCCACTGACACACATTAACTGGTAACACCAGCATTAAACCAGTCAAAACACACCACAAGCTCTTAAGAGTGAGCCACATATACATTAGTGGTACACAGTGAATGTGAACCCTGCTTCACATTACACTGTGAAATGCAAATAAGCCTCTGAAGAGAAAGGCTGAGCTTGTGTCAGTATACGAATCAGGACTTTGGCTGTATCACAAATGCCCCAAAACAGTCTCTGGATGAGCCCTTTAATGTACAACAACACGCGTCATCTGATCCTGCTCTGATCCCATGTTTTGGTTTATAACAGACAAAAGCAATGTTTTGGTTTACAAGCAGAGCAGGAGAAGAAATCGCCTCGGGCAAAAAACACAGTTCAAACCCCCTTCATCCTACACTTGGATGCTTGGTTGAGAAATCAGCCGCTAAATCCACTGAAGTGGACAGCGTGGTTAACATCATGAAAAGCAATGAGGTTTTGTACAACAAGACCCCTCTGAGAAGGATCTGTCCCATCCGGCAAGCCAACCCCCAGCTGGTGCAGGGTTCCAGTCCAACTCAATTATTGATGGCTCTCAATGACTGCGCTCTCAACACACACTGGGCCCTCAACAGCTTCCCTCTGCAGGTGCATCGTTGCCAAGAGACAAGACGGGCAAATAATTCACAAGCAGCCATGGCCACAACCATGCTGAGAAGTACATAACAAGGGATCATACATAATCAAGTGCATGTGATATGAGAAGGTAAGGACACAAAGGAGTTACTTCTGTATGTAGATTTATGCAAAAGGATGCAAATTTAAAGGAAGTAGCGTGTTGCGTCCTCATAAAAACCATGGCGCGGTCTATTTTAATAAGGTGTCAGAGGAGCACGGAGGAGCAGGCACCAAAATTGACAGAGAAATACTCAGCAAGCCCCTTAATTTTCCTACGTTTGGCCTGCCAGAAGAGGATCCTGGGAGACAAAGTTGAATAAAATAGAAACTTCATATCCTCAGAATAGAGGACTGGCTGCCAACCATCTGTTAACCTTATTATAAGAACTCCTCTGCTGAGAAGAAACCCCCC